>NC_055685.1:17142161-17427161 GCF_017639745.1 Melanotaenia boesemani
GAGCTGGATATGCTGCGAGTCCAGGCTTCTATGGATCGGGCCACAGTAAAGGAGCTCCACATGTGTCTCAGTAATGAACACCAAGGTGAACTCTTTATACTTTATGTTTGTTTATTCTTGTTATGTTTATGTTGGGGTTTGTAGGAAAGGGTGGCTTAAAAATATCTAACCAAGTGACCATGATTCTTTAAAACCACGGTTTACTCTTGTTTCACCTGTAGTGGTGGAAAAATATGCCTGATCTACACAGAAACACCTTTAATCTATGCTATCTCCTCTGGGATATGGGTATTAATGAGCAGAATTAATAATACTATTCTCAGTGGAATTAACACAACAACTCAATTAAGTCTTGATCAACTCCTTGCAAATTGATGGGGAGATCAAATAGTGTCCTACTTGTCTGCATACATCATTCTCAAATGCACATCACTTTGAATCCCACCTGTGACATTGTCAGGTTCCGACCATTTTAACCAGTGGGCTTAATTAAAGCAGTTCAATAACAGATTTTTTTCTAGATCACTTTCCTTTTCTTTACAACCACCAATAGTGTGTGTTGGAGGTACAAGCATGTTCGAAAGGATTTCACTAATTAGAATACAGGATTCTGTCATACTGAGGGTCTTGTTAGGAATACCAGGAAATAAGCTCTCTCAAAAGGATGTAGTTATATATATATATATATATATATATATATTTCATATTCCTAAAGTGTAAGTTATTTACACTTTAAATATTTACTATATTAGAATTTTCACTAAAATTTATATCTGAGCGGAAAGCAAAATCAACTCAATTAAATTGTCAGTGGCCACATCATTTATTCCCACGGAACCCTTGTGACCTGATTCAAAGGATGTAGGGTTTTAGAGCTCACACCAAGATCACGCTAACGAAAGACAGCAGATGAAAGGAACGGGGCCTTTGAGCTGCTTCCTATGAGGAGGCATGGGAGGGACGTTAATGTATGCGGCAGTGCCAGAACCTCCTTCAACAGTGGGTGACTAGGGAGCCACCACGTCTTCTTATCAAGGTATTGCTGAGGTGCCAACTCCCATGCCACTAGAGCTAGAGCCTGATAATTGTCTCTCAACCTGGTTATGTACCCAGTGAACACAGCAGCCCTCCTGTCCTATTTGGTGCTTTGTGTGATTGAATGTGACATGTTAGGAAGACAAAAGGGCAGGCTAATTCAATGTAACAAACTTTTCTGGGCAAAACGTCAATGCAAAGCAAGGGAGCAGCAGCTCTTTACAACATTAAACCTCTCTCCTTCTACATTCTCTTTATGTGGCCTCTTTTTTTGTTCCCCACATCAGTGTCCACAAAGTCAACTGACCTTAAGGTCCTGAATATTTGATGTTTCCAGCCTCACTACAAATTATTTTAGTCGTCTTGTTGTGAAAGTTTAACAGGAGAGAATGAAAGGCAGAAAGTTTTATATTGTTTTGTGTTGCCTTGTGCATATAGGTGAGCAAAGTAGGTCCTAGTACTTTATTAGGCAGATACTGTCAAACAGTGACAACAAAGCTTGCATGATTATGAATGTTTGATCATTAAATTCCTGATTATTTGGAGTCTTGCATGAACTTAATTATTACAAAGACTAAATCATAGTTTGACAATGCTATTATTGAAGTTCTCTGAATAAAGCAGCATATTTGTCAACAGAGATTACAAATCCTTTGGGAAAACACAGTGGACTACAAAGCAGTGCAGCCTGGGGCTATGTGTTCACCAGGGATTCAAGCACTTCTCTGGGTTTGTTGAAGATCCCGGGAGGGAGGTTCCACATAGTATGCATTACTACTGTGTGCACTTGAAGGCTGTTTTGCTGTTTTCATTCAGACTATGAAATAAAGCACCTTGTTTTTCATTAATCAGGAATAAAAATGATCATATTCGATATGATTTTTCCAAACAGGGTGAGTTTTTGTGGTGAACATTTCAAACCCAGATGAAAACTGCGTTTGTGATATGATTGACAAAAGAAGGAAAAAAAGAATATGTACCTCAGAAAAGAAATTAGACCTTACTAATGTTAATTGATTTAATGTACCCTTTTATTATTATTCTATTGATCGAGCAACCTGAATTTGACACCATGTGTCACAATAACAAGCTTTGTTCCTCTTTGCAGAATTGCTTCACAGAATGGCAGAGGAGCACCAGGTCAAAAGCAGCACTCTGAAAAAACCTCTTTCTTCAGGCCAAATGGAACAGTCATTTAAAAAGGTACAGTGCTTTACCATTGTTAAGTCTTTTGTATCATTGCCAATAAAAGTAAGCCAACAGAGCCATCTCCAGCTCTTTCAAGGATAATTTAACAGTCCTTTCCCTTTTTGTGGTTATTTCCAAGTGAAGTATTGGCTAGAAAGTAACTTGTTCCTTTTATTGTTACCAAAAAGGAAAAAAATGCCACAAACAGTACATGTGTTTTCCAGAAATGGACGTTTATTCTAAATTTTATACCAACGCTATTCAAAGTTTGCACTTATTTTATATACACTTTATATACACACTGCTTCCATTAGTTTTGCCTTCATGACAGAGAATCATCAAGACTAGAGATAGCCATCTAATTTAATTTGAAAGATACCAGGCTTCACCAGCAGGCAGAGTAAGAACCAAATAAAGGGGAAAATTGCCTGGAGGCACAAACCCAGCAGGCAGCCCCTGTTCTCTTAAACAGTTTCCAGTGAAGATCTAACAAAAAGACTTAAGTGCTCCTGGTTGCTGTCTAGTTAAAGAAGATCAGGGTAAGAGGGTGCCATTTGGATGTCTATAACCTTTCTTGCCCCCCTATCTAGAGCATATAAACTGTAATTACACACTTAGGAGAAATGTCAGCAGAGAGTGAAAACAATGTGTGTATGCTGTGTCAAAAGTTGAAGTAGGAACTGGCTTTAACTCACAATTTTTCAGGAATGCAAAGCAAGGTAAATCAGATGTGACATGTTGACATTTTCACTAGCTATCTAAGAGCAGTGTTATCAGGACTTTGATTACTAGTGATAAAAACAACAGAAACGGATGGTGAGGGGAAAAACCACTATTTTGTACCACTGAAGCCCTATACTTGATTGTTGCAGATTGAACATCTGGAGTGGAGGATGATGTCCCTGGAGGAGCAGAAAGAGAGGCTTAGAGAAGAGAAAGAACAGTTACTTGGGGCCAACGAAGAATTAGCCCACAAATACCACAGACTCCAAGCCTCCATGGATCATCTGAGAATGCAGGAATCTGTCCGAGAAGAGGCAGCCCGTGTCCAGGCCCTCACCCAGGAGGAACAACATGGTGGTGTGATCATGGCTCTAGAAGCCCAGCTGGCCACTTCTCAAAAAGAGATTACCAAGCTTCATCATCAGTTGCTGAAGCTTAGACAGGAACTGGGGATTGTCAGAGCAGCCAGGGATTTCTATAGGAATCGTGCAGCAGGACCAACGAGGCCAGCTGGGACTGCTAACAACATTAGCAACAAGGTCAAATTCAAGACGAGCAGGCACCAAAGTCTTCTACGTCAGGCCAGCCAACGAATAGTCAGCCCCAATCAAGCCATCAGCTGGCAAGGCCGCAGCCCTAGTCCCACAAAGGACGAGTGGGAGGACATGAGCCTAGATGGGTAATGATACACATCCACCCGCACAGACACACTTATTCTCTGTTCCTCCCCCCTCATTATTTTTAGTCCGCTAGAATGGAGAGGATGGGGCTGGCTGAATTGTGGGGGGCACGCAGCATCGAGGGGACAACGTGCATATGCAAAGTGTAAGCAAATGGGTGATTGAATTTCATTGTCTGTCTAGTTGGTATTCAGGAGCCAAAAGAAGAATGTGAGCAAGAATGATAGAGAGGAGGGGGAATTTACTGTCAGATCCTTTTGAAATATCCTGGGACGCCTTGCTTGGAGCTTATTGACTGAAATTTGCATGCAAAATTAGCCACCTCTCTACACAAAGTTGAACTGATGCCAGAAAAGCCCAGGGATAAGGGGGCCGCCAAAGCCTTGATACCTTCCAGTGATGCCATTTTCATGCACTAGTCATGCTAACCCGAAATTGACAGTTCGGCAGTTTGATTTAATTTACTGGTTCTTTGCATATTTACTAACCCCCCCTTGACAGCGCTAAGGATCCCACTGCAAGGACCCCCCACTCAAATACACACACAGCCATATATGGTTGGAAGCTTACCCCACCTTGTGTCTACTTATGTTGGTTATCCTGTGGCATGTCAATTCACAAATGCATGTGTGTGTGTGCTGTCTTTTCCTCCAGCCACCCCTTAAACACCTCCCAACACACACATGCATATCTTTTCCATCCCACACTCCTCTCCTCCTTAATTTGGTTAGATAAATTTTGAATGACCCGACTCGGATCAGTACCAGATGTCTACAAGCTGTTTAACACCCTCCAAATTAAGAACCATCGCTAGTAATTATTTCATGTATGTTTTATGCAAAAAAACCACTGAGCCAACATCTATTGAGTGATGGTTGGTGGATTTCAAACACTCACTGATATTTATTCCCCTTTTTCTTTCTCACCCTACATGCTGTTCTCTATCTGTTCTTTTTAGCTCAGTCCTGCTTACTCACCATCTCTTCACCAACTAATTCATCACGCTGTAATCCACCCCAGCCCTATCCACATGAGATCATTTAACGGGGACTGGGTGCAGCTATGCCCTGCTTTCCTAATGCCTCTCTTTGTCGCTAATAAGCAGCAGTGTAATAAATGCTTTACCTGAGAGGAGGATCTAAGTAGATTTGTGAAGAAGCGGTCTAAGCGGAGATGTTGTCTTATTTAACACACCTGTCAACTGATTTACTACTGTAAAGCCTGTCGTGTTTTTATCTAGCAAAAGCCCTCTTTATAAATATATCTGCCTCTGTGCTCCCAGACAAACTTCTTTTTTTCTTCTTCTTCTTCTTGTCACGCCTTTTTGTTCCCTCTCAAGTGTTTAGCTGCTAGAGGCTTCTTATCGTTTTGAGAACATGCCCTATTGTTTTTGAACAGGTCAGAATGACAGCAGGTGGCCATAGATAGCTTACTTGTAGCTCTGCAAGAAGGATATATGTTTACATTTTGCGCACTATTACTCTTTAAAGACCAAACTTGGCATGTGATCTGGGAACAAAATATTCGAAGGTACAATTTTGCAGGGAAGGCAGACGCATATTTGGCTCTTTTAAGATACCAGAAGAGTTTTGCTGCTTCTTGCATCGATTCTTCAAGTTTCTAAAACTCTGCAGTAATCATTCAGGGGTAGTTGGTCCCCACTGTTCACATACTAAAATATCCATGACCTCGAAAATCATGACCAATATCTTCTGCAAGGCTGCCCATCTTCAAGTGATGTATAATGTTTTATTTTTATTTTTTTTTCTTGTGTAAACTAAAAAAGAAATCTGTCCAAGCGCAGTTTATTTATCATTTACCTCGCCGGTGGAAAGCCTCTATTCATAATCCCCCTTAATGCATTTGAAGGGATTACATCATAACTGTAAAACATGAATTTTCAACTTCTTTAACCATCCAGTTTCTCCATGTCCTGTAAGGAGTCTTTTTTTCCATTACTGTTTCATTAGAATGTGTTTGAGTCACACAGATTTGGGCTGAACCTTTAAATGCACATGTGCATGTACAGTTTCAGGACATGTCACATCTGAGTACAGAATTCTTGTCTAAATTGTATGTTAATGAACAAGTAGGGGAGTTTTGTAAGCCTTTGCCTACCGTTGCTGTTGATCTTGTTGGCTGCTCGTCCTTGTGTTCACTGTAGACAGAAACAAAAACATACTGAGAAATTCCTGCCAGTTTTACTGTAAGATGCACATAAAAAGTATGTTCAAATTAAGAAACTAATTTGGATTTGGATTCACAAGGCTAACTTTAAGTCACACCTTTTTAGTTTCATCTCCAGTATAAAGTGAGTGGGCTTTTTTTTTTTCTTTACCAAATGAATGCAACGTTGGTCTCAGTTTTGGTAATTAGTAATCCTCAGTGAGTCCCTGTGCCCCCACCAGACTGGGTTTTACCCTAACTAGCCATGTCACGTTCCAGTTAGATCTTCTCTCAGTGGTCTTTACCTCTGCTGCTTCTCCCAGGCCCCACCTTAATAAACCCGCCAGCGTAAATGTCAGTGGCTTCCACCTTCACGTCAAAGGTCACTGTCAATAAACCTGTGTGCGTGTCTGTATGTGTGTGTGTGTGTGTTGGTACGTGCAAGTGTGTATGAGTGCCTCAGGAAGCCCTTACCGTGCATCCATCAGATGCAACTTTGCGTGGCTCCGCTCAGCCGTGCCTCTCACACACGTCTGTCACACACAGAGGGCTAATGAAGGCCACAGCCACTCTCATACATGTTGATGCATTCACCAACAGCATCAGACACTGCAGCTTTTCACTTAATTTACGCCTACATTTACACTTCCAGCTCAGAAATTGGATGGGACATTGATTTTCTGTTGGAAAGAGGGGGGCAAAATGCACATATTTTTGCTTGATGTCAACTAAATCAACCATAAAAGGTAAATTGGATTTTTGTCCAAGGGTGGTACTGAGAACTAGGGTTGTAGGTTCAACTTCTGGCCTGTAATAAATTTCACATTTCTCTACAGTGACAGTGGTGAGGAGTACTCGGATAGTCTTAACAGGGAGCCATCTGGGACAGCATCTTACAGACAACACACTAATAAAAAGGTTGGTCTTTATTTGATTTTTACTTACTTTTGACTTGAGAAATGAAAAAATAATAACTGTGGTCAGATGTAGGTTATGGATCAAATAATTTAGAGCATTTTGTCCTCTTGGATTGGACATCTTCAGCCATTTATTAATAGACCCTTTATTAATAATCAGTGGAATTGCTGAGTGGTCTACACAAACAAATCTAAGATTTCTGTAACTGCTTGTCTCATGATTAAGGCCATTCTTCTGCATCCTAGAATTGGCAAATCTCCTTATAATGGCTTTCACAGACTTATCCATGCATAGATGTCATCAACACTTCTTTTCCACCTTCTCTAAGCACTGTGAAATCAGTAGACCTAGACTCTTGCACTTGTCCACATCAAACTACTTCACAGAAGGACAAGGCAGCTCCAAACCCCAGAGAATACATTCAGCCAAGAATAGAGATGCAGAGAGACCTTTTTAAAGATGTTTGGCCTTTTTCTCCTTTCATGTCTTGATTTGGAAGGTAGAAAGTCAAGAAGAAGTGAGGGTTGTTGTTGTATTTATAACCAGGGAGCTGTCAGGACTCTTTTCTAAGGTCCTCCTTCAGTTTCCTCTTTCCAGATCTGCTAAATATGCCCATCAACCCCTCGTGGGCTCATCGCTGTGACAGCCCAACGTGCTTTGTCACAAACCAAAAGGTTCTCTGCATGTGTGATCAAACCTGGCACTGATCAAATCCTACCTGACCGCCATTATGGGGAGAGGGGGGCGTTATTCTTTGATGTCACTACAAACGATGTTGCAGTTGGGAGGTGTCACAAACACACTTGCATACACACTAATGTGTGCAAATGACTATACCCCAACAGCCATCATACTGTAGGAGTGAATCAGGGCTCTCAGACAGTGATTAAACAAAGGCGGAATTTGAAAGCATCTGTCAGAAGTAATATCCATGCTGAGAGTCGTTCAAGTTGGAGTGGGTTGAACATGCTCAGGTAAATTATTAAAGCACAGGGTGATTTGTCTTGTCGCGTTAAGCTGAGTGTGCTCTGTGATCATGGTGTCACTGTAAGCCACGTCTCAGGAAGCACAACATGTCAACTGTTGTGTTGTATTAAACAGCTGTATTTCATCATACTCTGACATTTCTGTTCTTTTCAGTCCTACAGGTGTTCAGTCATCTCAAACACAGGAGCACTGTCAGTGGAATCTAACAGAAAACAACCTGATTCTCTGGCCCATGGTAGCATATGTTTTCCTTTTTCACACCCAAGCTAAACCACAAGAATCTAATAAACCATTAACTGAAGCTGATAGAACATTCAATGTGTTTACTTGCTGTTGATCAGAAACAAGTATTTGAGAAGTTAACAAGCTTCTTTCTCATTTTTCCTTCTTGAACTCCTGAATTGTTTATAAATGGAAAATTATAATAATTCTGGTTGTTAAATATATCATAGTTTTCACTTGTGCATACATTTTTACATTCGGCTGTTAACTCCCAGCTGGAGCTTCTAAATAGGGATTTTTAAAATTTTCTGCATGTCAACTCTGAGCTGTGTGTACTTCCTCCTGTTAGATGATAAACAGCATGAGCCCTGGGAGCGAGGGACAAGAGGAGTGAAAAGGAGGTGGAGGAGGAAGAGGATGCTGGTGAAGACTCAGCGCTGCTCCTCCTCTTCTCTGCTACAGCGCATCGAGTCTCTACAGTGTCACATTGACATCTTGAGAAGTGCTAGAAAAGATGCTCTGCTCTCAGCCAGAGAGCTACAAAAGGCCAATGAGATGATCATGGCACAGCTCAACACTCTCACTGAGAATCTCAGCAGCAGCAAGCAGCGTGAACAGGTAACTAGGGAAATACTGTGAGATGAGTAAAGCAAAAGGCCAGTTGTAAGTATAAGTTGTAAAAGCAGTGTCTTATTTTTCTCTCTTGTTTTTTGGGGTTTTTTTCTTTTTTTTTCTTTGTGGTGGAGATTCTTTTATGCTTTCTTGAGACTGAGAGTGGAACAACAGCATGCCCTTATCATGCTTAATAAGTAAGCTGACAGACCTAGCCTCATCAGTGGAGGTTAGAGCCACACCACAGAGGAGAGGAAGGGAATCTCTTACTCTCTGTCTCTCTTTGACTCTGCCATTGTTTCCTCCTGTGGTTTGTTTCAACAAGCCAGTTGTCCATTCCAATCTATGTCATTAGCAGTTACATTCCCCCAAACATGTTCACTTGTGTTCACGGACAAGCACAAGGTGACTGTTTCTTGATAGAGTCCCGAGCCACACACCTATTAGTTATTTATTATCTACATTCAAGTTAGAAACTTGGTGTGGAATATAAATAAAACACCATGCACTTTTGTCCCTAAACCATATCTTTCCTGTCAGGTGCTCCCCATAATCATCAACATATGTACTCACACATGCACACACAAGTAAATACACACAGTTTGACAGATAGTTATTCTGATTGGCAGGAGACTTTTTTTTTTTAGTAAATTCAGACCCAGCTGCAGCCAGTAAAGACACACTGGATGCATGATTAGGTGCATGTTTTTGTCAGTGTATATACTGTGCAAACTATTGTGGATTTGTACACAGGTCAGAGTGCATCTTCCATAGCGTGGCTACCTAGGAAGTGGCCCTTGTGCACCCACCAGGTATCTGATTGCTGAAACCCAACGAGACCTTAGACTCATGCACAGCAGTAAAGGCGAACGTCTATATACACACACATTCACACAGCTGAGTGAATGAGTGGACAGAGGGGGAATTGTTGTCTTCCTGTTTGTTTCCTCTTTCCTTCTGCAGTATTCATGCCATTTCAGCTGAGAAAGCTGGAGCCGACTGACTGGTCAAAGCTAGGTCTTGTTGCCCTCTCTGGAAAGGCCAAAAGGTGATGGACTTTGGACATGTTCCAGTCAGTCCTGACCAACTCTCTAACTAAAACTCTCTGCTTGTAATTGGCTTAGGACAGTCTCCACAGGGGCCATCATGTAAGAGGTAGCATGGCAGTTTTGCAGAGAGTTGTTTGTGTTACTCTGTCTCCTGATTTTTCAGACATTCTGTCCTCTTCTTCTGCTTCATTCCTTTCTTCTCTCCTTCACTGGTGTCTTATTCCTTCCATTCATTCTTGTTTTTCACTTTGTTCTTGGATACATTAGTTGAACACCAAGATGTAAATATCAGAATAATTTGATTTAATATTTATATAAATAATATTTTTTGCTCTCTCCAAATCTACAATCTATTTTCCAGAGCAGTTGATACTTTATTAATAATAGAAAATCTTAATATTATTAATTTGTTTGAACATTGTTTCGTTTAATAAATATCAGCACAATGGAAATTATTTTCAGTGTTTTCAATAATCAACATTATTGTATTTCAAAAATTTAAACACATCGAGAATCTGATGCAAGCAACACACCTGAGGCAAAAAGAGGGAAAAAGATGAAAAAAGATCAAAAATAAAAAAATTGTGATATACAATTGACACTGTTCATGAGGTTTGGCAGTCAGCAGATTTATTGGTAAAAGATGTGTGTGTCCTGCTTTAATACAAAAGAAGCATCCAGCAAAAATTAAGTCTATCTAAAGAAGGATGGGATTTGGCTGACTAACTTGAGCCAAACTCCATTAACACATCAGCTGAAAAAAACAGCATTTTAAGCAAAACACAAACAATTTAAGTCCTTCAACATTTGCAGTGCATGATAAAAGTGAAAAGATTCTGAAACAATGGGAAAAATCTCAGTGTGTAAAAGCCAAGGCCAGGAACCAATGTTTGATGTGCTTTATCTTCAAGTCTTGAGGTGGCACTGCACAAGAAACCATTATGCAACCACGATTAATGTTGCATAGGCTGGGGAGTACCTTAGAAAACCGTTGTTACCCAATACAGTCTGCTGGGGGGACTTTGGGGTCAGGAGTGAAATGATTTGCTGTGCTTTGATATGCCTAGGTGAACATATATCCTGCAGCATGGTCACACTATCATTGCTCACACATCACCCCAACACTCAAAAAAAAAATAACAAGAAATTATTTTAGGTTTTCTGTCACTATTTTATTTGTAACACAACTTAACTTTGCTGGGATTAGTTTAGGAAAAGATTATGGTTTGAATTAGAATAGGCTATTTATTGACGTCCACAAATTATAAAGACTTTTCTGTGCTACAGTTTACAAAACTTTTAAGCGATTAAATTTTGGCATACAAGCAAAAATCTGTGCTCTCCAAATAATGGTAATAACACCTTATGATAAAAACAAAATGTGCAATAAAGTAATACAATAAAGCATAAATTTGGATTTTTTTTTTGCATTTAGTCTTAATTAAAGTAGTTGTTCAATTTTTTTTTCTTATGCCACATGACTTCTTTTTAATGATTTCGCTGGTTTCCTCATTTCTATAAAAGAACCTGCAAGGGCAGCGCAACTCTTACTGATGGTGGGCACTGACCGAAGTTATAAAAATGAGACCTAAAGTTGTCATAAGCTAGTTATTCCTGGCTTATGAGGCCTAGGAATAAATGGCTCAGGTGGCAGGTGAAGCATGTACTTGTGTTCCAGCCAAGTATAACCCTTGGCAAAATGTGACAGTCATGCATATTATCCATTCTTTTTTTTTTTTTTTTTTTTACAGATATGTCTGGTAAATTAGAAAATTTACCAGACATATCTGTTTAAATGTAGAGGACCCTACCTTCCACTCCATTTCAAGTGGATTATTGTAGGATTAAAGGGATGAACAGACACAATATCTGAAAAAAAAATCTCCACTTTTTGCTGTTGTGTGGATACAGAATTAGTATATGCCTGTATTAGCTTTTTTTTATTCCACTAATGACAACATGGAATAGCATCAGTGAGAACACAGCTCAGAAAACAGCTCTCATCTCTGCCGTCCTAATAGAATTACCAGCATATCAGTCCATGTCAGTGTCATCTCTCACCAGGGCTGAAAATGGCCTGTGAAATCAAAGCCTGTCTTACAGGAAGTGTCATCAATGCCTCTCTTAATTCGTGCATGCTGCCACTGGGGCCATAGCCCCACTTTTCATTCTCTACTCCTCCCTCGCTCTCTTCCAACCTCCCCAGGGATTTGCATGTGTGTCTTCAGCAGAGCAGAGGAAACCTAAAACAAGAGGGATTCTATTAAAAGGTGTCAGCCAGCAACCAGATATCAATAACCTCTATGTATGCAGAGCATAGAGCAAACCCCTGGGAATCTGTGGTTTCACTTGTGTGTGTGTGTTTGGGGCCTGTGTGTTTTCCAGCATTCACACCATGTGTGGAGCATGTATTTCCATGTATCATGTCTCCTATTTGTGCCATTAAGCATTCTTGATGTTTGATATGATACCAGATCAGCTAATTGTTGCAATACTGAGCCAAAGTTGGGTGATACAAGTCATGTCCATGTTTCATAATAAGGAGAGAAGATTAGCTTTTTTTTTCTTAATATACCACAGACATGTGGTTAAAATTATTTATTTTGGGTGCTTGTCTTTAGCATCACTGATACACTGTACATTGTACATGATCTGGTTCAGCCATCATCATTCATCAATCTTAACCTAACCACTTACCAAAAGCTGAACTTCATCTGTCTCAGCATGTACTCTGATTCTGCAGAATGTTTTTACTCTACAGAATTTAATCAATATACATTATGTAATTGTTAGTTCATATGCATATAATTATAGGCACAGATTAACATGAGATCCCACATAATGATGGACATTGTTATCTATAACATGTCGTTGTCTCATTTGTTTTATCATACACCATCCCGTTATGAATCTCAGTTCATCCAGTCTTATCATATAGCTCCTGTTGCATTTTAGTTCTCACCACCAAGTTTGGCAAAAGTTTTGTTTTTGGTTGTGTTATCATCTCCAGTGGCCTAACTTAACCAATCCTGCCTGTCGGCCAATCTGCAGAAGCTGACCTCTGACCTAGCTGGTGTGGAGCAGCAGAAAAAAGTTTTGGAGATGGAGCTCGAGCAGTGGAAGCGGATTACTTTCCCCCCACAAACTGCACCACCACCAGCTGCACCAGTAATGACTCAATGTTCCTGCCAGGGCAGTTCCATGTCTGCTTCAGCTAACCCTGCCCGTCAGGCCCTGGAGGCTGAAGTCAAACAACTTCAAGCCAAACTTAAGGTTAGTGGACATTAACTTAATGTAATGCCCTCATACATTGCCTTTTTTGTGCATGTTTTATAAGATAAATTTCTTAAGAGCATGATGGTATTAAAGACTGTTCATTCTCAATTTTCTGTGCTATGAAGCTTGAGTGGATAATACCGTGACAACAATGAGTTCTGAAAGGATTAAAGCAATTTTGTTTTAAGGAAAAGAGCATTTACAGAAGTGCTTATTCATTTTGTGTGGGTAATGGTACACTCAGTGTGTGGATGGCAGTGGAGAAAATAATGTTTTTTTTATTCTTGTATGTTTTGTAGTAATTTAGTTGTTGCTTATTTACTCTGTTTTACTCCACAGTTCAGCAGTTCTGGATTTTCACATGCAGTTTTTGTGTTATTCTCAGTATATATCAAATATCAATTCCTTAGTCACTTAAACATTAAACTGGTTTAAAGATTTCACAGCCCTTGAGGTCTCTAGAACTCTAAAAGAAACTCTTGTCAAGGTTTCCCTTTCAAATCATTCATGTTTTTAAGAAGAAAAACAATTTTTTTGTGTCTTCCAGTTAACAAATAGCATTACCTGAAATTGCATGTGATTTCAACATGAATTAGCATTTCTTATCATTTGATCTTACTTTGGAGTGTCTGTCAGAGAGATGAGAAATGGGGAATAACAGAAGCGACGTGCCCTACATCATAGGGAATGAGGTGTGAGTGGTACCATAGCATTATCACCCTGTCAGCAGTCAGCTCATCAGTGTCACAGAGCAGATTGCTGCTGTCGTTACACACATCTGAGGAAGTCATGGCAGGTGACAGCTTAAGAGAGAGGCGAGGGATGCGCTGTGGGGGTGCACGCACTGAGTGAGCACATTGTCAAAAGCTTGTGCTGGTACAATACCCACAAGAGACGAGGGCCCTTTAAACCAAAGTGAGAATGCACGTTTTAATATCCGTCATTCTTATTATCATAAGCCAACCTGTCATCATGAACCATTTGTCTGTGTTACAACGAATACTTCAGTTTAAATGCCAAATTAAATTCCACATATTGTAGAGTTAAAAATATGAATGCAGTAGGGCTGGGCAATTGATCGAATTTTAACCACAATTACTATCTGGGTTTTCAACGATCATAAAAATGAAAAGATCCGATTATTTTTGTTCTTCGCAGTTTCCTCTTGTGCTGGTTTCAGTTGCAAATCGAGCGCCACTGGCATTGCAGCGCTCTGGGGAAGACTCCTCCCACAGCCCCGTCTGGTTTCGTTTTATTCAGCGTGAGTTACACCTCGCCAGTTATGGGCTGGACACACAGGAGGCGACGTCGGTCCTTCTCCATTCATTTTCTATCGAGCTTGCACGATGAGGCAAAAAACGCTGCCCTCCTCCAGCCAAGTGACAGGCGTCATTCGTGCATGTGAAATGTTGCGCTTATTCATGCAGACGTGCACAGAGGGGCTTGCAACGCGACACAAGAAAATAGAAAAATGTTAAATTTTTGTGAGACGCGACTAAATAATCTACCAGCTTCCAGAGACACAGAGAGACGACAAACGTTATAAACAAACAGAACCCTTTTCTCAGTTAACACAGTGAACAACCCGGGATTTAAGAAACTCATCAACACGTTGGACAAACGGCATAGTGGAGTGTCTCTCCCTGCCCTGGATGATGAGTGTGGTGAGGGTGTTGTGAAGGATGTGGCTACAAGCCAATGTTTTGCCGCACCACATATTTATTATTATTATTATTATTTATATTTATTGACGCGGATTTCAACGTGAAAACGAAATGTCTTCAGATTAATTTTTTCCAGATCGCACTGGGCAGAACATAGCTGCTGGTCTAAGAAGAACTGTAAAATGTTAAGATATGAGAGATATATTAATATCAAGACAGTTTGCTACATGTTTAATCTGTTAGTTTGCATATTAATTATTTTAATTTTTATATCCAAACTCATCTTAAAGGGGCTCAGTACTATAGGACTATTATTTTGGCTAATTACCAACCTATTCTTTTCTACCTTGAAAAATATAGTATTCCTCTTAACCTCTTTTAGCACCTTCCACCCTCCCACTGTAACTATAATGAGGAGGCATGCTGTGCTTGACCTGCCATCAGCTGTGTCGTGAAAACCTTCCCCACCCCCTATCACATACACACACACGCACTCAAACGCATTAACAAACACACGTACTGTGTGCCCTCTCCCCAGAGTGCAAGTGCCGAGGTCACAAGGCAGATGTCCGCTAACAAAGCCCTTCGGGGCCAGCTCAAAGAGAAGGAGGACAAGCATTGCCAGCTGCAGGACAAGTTAGTTTTTCACCTTTTGTCTTAATTAATGTTACTTTTCCTTTTTGTCGTTGCTTGCAAAACTTTTTTTTTTTTTTTTTTTGCTGTTTTCTTTTTCTTTCTGCATCCCTCTATCTTTTTCTCCCAGTCTGCCTGCATCGCTGCCTGTATGTTTGCTCGTTCTCTGCAGCTCTCATTTGCAGTGTTTGATTCCACCATGTGGCAACACTATCTGCTGCACTTCACTGATGCATGTGTCTCCTTGCCATGCGTCACTTATTATTATGCATCTCCTCAAGAGCAAGTGGAATAAAAACAACTTAAGGAATTAGTATGTATGAATATGTATTTATGTGAGTGTTTTTAGTCTCATGTAGTTTGTCGATCTGGATGTGGGTAGCTGATATGGACCAAAGCAGTGTATGGATTGTTTCTCTGCTGCAGAAAGGACCGTTTTTGGCCCATGACACTAAAACCCACCAGCAGCATTCTGGCTGGTGGGCCACAAATCCCAATGAGTTGAACGTTTTACTGAATACAGCACTTGCCGTGTTACATAGTCCTTATGCATAGTTTCATACAATTCACCAAGGAAAACTGTTGAGACTTGAACTGAAGATCATATTTGAACTAAGAGAGAGGTACAAAGAACAACTTTGCTTTCTTCTCTCGTGCTGTCTTGGTCTGGTATGCTCTGTCCTCTGCCTGCCATTCTCAATAATGCATCCAGGGCATGTGTACAAAAGCATAAAAACAGTGAAAATGTGTTTGTGTGTGACCAACGCATGGAGGATCAGAGCCCAACAGAACGAGCTTCCCTCGGCTGTGTTTGTGCGACAGCCTCTTCCTTTCTTTTAGCTCTTGTCACACACTCAGTCATGCACAGGCACGTAACTTGCTGTCTCTTCTGGCCTACCACTCCATTTGCCTCCATGGAGGGACCCCTTCTCAGAATGAAAGACATGTCTAGACATCTCTGAAATATACATCTCAGCACACACACAGGGAGCAAGGCTGCTTCGCCTTAAAGAAGAGAAGAGGGAAAAAAAGAAATGAATTTCAAAGTACACCGGCATGTCCTCAGTCAATATCCGGCACTATGGCCCTGCCTTATTTATGAAACTTCTTCTTTCATCTTTAGCCCTGTTGTCTATGAGCCACATGAAACATCCACCCGCTCTTCATTCTTTACAACACAGCCTGAAAAGTGTGCTCTCACTCTCTCTCTTATGCACACATACTTCAGACCACTGACGGTTATCATTACAATACACGCATGTTTGATGAACAATATTGCCAACAAGCACAGAACAAAGGGAACAAACGGGCGAGTGATCGGGATATAGTTTGAGGCTCTCTTTCTCTTTCCAGTAACACTCATAAATAGAGATCACATTCTCCAACAGAAGCTCCATATATCCTTCATTCTTTTTTATCCTCTATTCTTTTTGGGGTGTGGAGAACATCTAAAATAAATGTTGTCAGTCTAATTGCCATTAGGATTGGGGCAGAGGGAGCTGGTGGGGCTCTTATTGCTGCTCTTCGTCTTTAAGTCAACACCAGACAGTCATCTGAAAGGTTCAATATGGGTTTTCTCATTAATGGCCAAATCCATGGGGTAACCAGCCAGCTCTATTTCCTCCTCCCCCAAAGTCCCCAGGCCAGACTCCTCTCTCATTTAATTTAATGTCACTCCAATAGGACAAGCTCACACTTATTTAACCAGTCCGCCTTCAGGCATTCATCCATCTAGAGAGGCAGGGACATTTACTCACATGAAAGCATTTGCTGTAGTGTTGCGTCATCTGTTTATTTAAAACACACACAGCACGATGTATGTGTGTGCGCGCTACGAGA
Organism: Melanotaenia boesemani; assembly: GCF_017639745.1. NCBI lineage: Eukaryota > Metazoa > Chordata > Actinopteri > Atheriniformes > Melanotaeniidae > Melanotaenia > Melanotaenia boesemani. The sequence continues at coordinate 17,159,154 of NC_055685.1, forward strand.
GCCACTACATCTTTGAAAGTGAACGAAAAAAGGAAAAGCGTTTAATTAACTGCATCCTTATGATCTTTATTCTATTTGTTCCAGTTCCCCAAGGTATAGACAACCATGAAAAATGCCTTCTATCTGCCTTTTATGAAAACAGAATAAAACATGCTAACACACTTAGGCCACTTAAAAGAAGGCCTCACTGCAGAATTGAGGAATATTAAACATGTAAATATAGGAGATTATTGAAATGGGAAGTGACATGTGGTGTGTGTTTTCAACAGTTATGACATGAGCAGCTTAGAAGACAGAGACATTGTCTCTCTTAAGGGAACAACACAAAAATAAAAAGCACCTTTAGAGCATATTCTCTTCATAAATAGTCTCTTCCAAGCAAAGTCTCCCTGCTGATGTGTTTTTATGTGGCTTCCATAATGCTGAACTGAAAATAATAAACATTTAAATGCTTGATTACAGTCTCTCAAGTAGTGTCACTGCTGATTCGAATTGCCGTTTGTCAAAAAACACTCCCTAATCACACTTACAGCGGCATTCCCTGCCAGAGCACTTGTTCTAATATATGCCATTTCGAATTACATATGCATCCCTATTTCACACCCCTCCACTTAGCCAAGCAGCATGCCAGTGTATTTAGTTGTCATAATGAGCTGTCATGCCTGATGTAGCGCATGGGGACACTGTGCCTGCCAGCTTTGCATGTATGTCTCTGTCTCTGTGTGTGTCTGTATTAAGTCTGCCACGTAGATAGCTTTTGTAAGTGTGGCTGTGCCTGCCAAGAGAGAGAATATGTGTAGACTTCATACTTAGCCTTGCCATGTTTTTCTGCATGCATTTTTTGGTCATGCATTCAGAGTGGGACACATGGAACGAGACATTAACATGAAAAGGCAGCTGGTGGATGACTTGAGGATAAGACTGAAGTTCCTGCAGGACATGGAGAAAAGTTACCGGGAGCAAGTTGAGGAGCTAGAGAAGAAGGTAAGCACAAAGCATTACTGCTCAACATAAAACAGTCTAATTAGTCTGAGACTCTAGACTATTATAGTATATTTGTCATTGTGCAGAATATATTTTCTTAAAGACTAAAAGATAGTGTTTACTCAATGAATAGGTGAGTACTAAGCAGATTTAAATAAAAATTTAGATGAACATGTTGCACATTTGAGTATCTCATGTAAAAACTGTAGCTCCACTACCTTTTTTCTTTGGCCTTTTTGCTTGTCATCAGCATTTTACACTCTTTTCCACAGGTGAAAACGTTAACGGAGGAAGCCACTAACAGGAAAGCCCTCATTGAATCTCTAAAGAGGAGGTTAAATGTAGCGACAGCAGAGAAGAACCAATATGAGGCTACCTGTTCAAAACTAAAAGAGGACCTTGAGAAAAAGGTTAGAAACAACCACCAAGAAAAAAAAAGAAACGGCCACACTGCTGTGTTGTATTATAAACTAAACAGCACAATGGACAATTAAGGCAACCACATCACATCCATGTCAAGTCAGTATGTGTGTGTGTGTGTATGTATATATATATATATATATATATATGTGTGTGTGTGTGTGTGTGTGTGTATACATATTTTTTTATTACCTATTTATTAAAAATATCTATTTCTTTATGAAGTCAGTCATCAAATCAAAATGGATCATGTTAAGATTAGAGACACTTTGTTTTAGATAAAAGATATCATCTCTATTCACACATATTTGCTTTAACCACAGATTGTTAGACCTTTTTTCCTGAAATTATTTCTTTTATAAATCCACATCACACTTTCAGGTTCAAGTGCCGGCAAAGATTGTCTTTGTTAATGTTTTTTTCTCTGTAACAAAAGCATACTTAGTTCTAATATAGATAGTCTGTGAGCCCATTTCACGCATGAGATGTTTAAGAACATGAGCTGACATTTCAGTCCAGATTTTCTGTAGTTGCTGCTCCTACTTGGGCTTAACAGCAGGAGTTTTTTCTAAGATTTGGTCTCAGAATATGAAGGCTATCTGTCTTATTAACAGTAAAAGCTCGGAAAATTAGTGCTAGACTTGCAAATTATTCCCCTTTCTGCTGATCTTCTGGACATTTTTCTCAATCTTGTAAAATGTCCAGAACGAATGCAGGGGACATTTGTGTTCTTATATTTCACTCGTCCAGAACATCTCCAGAGCATTTCAGGACTCTGATCCATATGTGGCAAGAACTAAATTGTGAAACTGTTGCTTTAAGCTAAATCTGTCCAAATGTCATCAAATTAGCTGAACTCACTTGGAGCCATCATACTCAAAAATGTTAAAATCCTACTTTAAAACTATTTTCACAAGTGTTTCACAAGCTAATGTGGATTCTCTACTTTTTCCCCAAAACTAATAAAATTGTTTATCTGATTTCAGCTGACCAATTTTGCTTATTTGTCTTTACAGGAGCAGCGCATGCATGCTCTGCAAGCTCGTGTAGGAGCCAGTGAGCAGGCTTTGGCTGCCCTGGAACAGACTGCCACTGAGCAAATGGAGGCGTTAACAGATAAAAGCTCACATGCCTTAGACAAGCTTCAGAGACAGCTTGGTCAGGCTTACTCACAGCTGGAGCAGCTTCATTCTTTCATCAAGGTACTATTCTGTCCAGTGATTATATAGTCTAATCGCCAGTTTTATTATAACTACTGTGATGCATTTCTGCAAGTCCTTCACCTAAAGTAACCGTTAGGATTTGGTGCATTGGTAACCAGACAAAAGTTGAATTAGTCTGACACCAAAAAAAAAAAAAAAAAGACATATTGTCACTTATGTTTGTGTGTCAGCAATATCCTGTAAAATAGTATCCTTCTATCCACTACTTGATCCATGGTTGTTCCAGATTTGGCGGAAATATTGTGTGTGTGTGGAAATATTCTCTAGCTCCCAGTAAAGTGTGAGTGTACTCTCAATTTCCCGACAATATGAAAGTACCAGGAGAGTGTTTCAAATTAGACTGTACAACACTTCTATGTGATTACTTGTTGTTGTTTTTTTTTAAATAGCTAAAATTGGCTGCTTTTCCCACATATTACTGATCTAATTCTACCCAAGACTTAAACATGGCGGGGCGGGGTGGGCCGGGGGGGGGGGGGGTTGTAAATACACAGGCAGAAATTGTTGAATGACAGTCAGCAGCTCAGCAGCCACTAGCAATATGGAAAGTGATACAGATTCACAAAGGACATACACCACATAGCGACCTTTGAGATGGAAGACTTTTGCCCCTAGAATCCCCTCAGCTACACAACAAGGTGGTCCTGAACCGTATCAGTCTGAGCCATTAGTCTGAGCACTGTTGCGCCGGCCTGTCAACAGCTCCAGCAGCTCTGGCAAGCTGTGGTGTCTTGCGTCAGGTTGTGGCAGCTGCCGGAAGTGCTGCTGCTACAATTTGAGCTGCTGTCTGTCGCCAGATGAGGATCAGCAGGTAACAAATTAAATCTGGTCTCACTTTTACACCCCTCAAAAGCACAAGTTCGTCCCATTGCAGGACTATTTAATCAGAACCTCTATGAAAGAATAAAGGGCTGAAACTAGTAAATCTACACCATATAAGTTCACATCCCTTCATTTGCGTTGGTGGGCGCAGTTTTCTATGCCTGCCAGGCAAGGACCCGCCTATTTGCATCTGGAGGGAGGGGGCTGTGAGGTTTTTTAATTTTCTCATGACGTAGAGAAGCACCAGTGCAGCTCAAGTATGGCGCAACATCACAAAAAACAAAACCTGTTTTTACCCTGTAGGGGGCATTATGAGCCATTTTTTTACCCACAAAAAAAAATTAAAAAATTACAACAGTATAGATGGTTTTCATCCCAATTAAGTAATACCATGTTGTTTACAGCTCAAAAAACACATTTTAGGGTTCACTACCCCTTTAGACGGGGCACTGTAACACCTTGTTTTTGTGGGGAGGGGGGTTTGTGTTTTGTTTTGTTTTGTTTTTTTATTTTTTTCCCCAGACTTAATTACTGCCAGGTTTGCTGTGCAAAGTGAACAAACATCTCCAGGTTTGGCTCAAACCTAAACTGCTGCCATGATTTTAGAAGAGTCTTTCTGTTGGCAGTCCTTCTGAACAAACTGAAATAACTTATTCAGTCTTCTTCAAATTGTACTGTCATGAACTTTAACATTTATAATTGTAACTGAAACCTGTACAGTCTGAGATGCATCTCCTGTGTTTTTTTTTTGTTTTTGTTTTTTTTTTTCTCTTTCTCTCTTCAGTTCCTCTGAGCATTGCACACTCTGACCTTGGAGTGAACTTTCTGAGACATCCATTCATGGGAACAGCAGCAACAGTCTCAAAAGCTTTCTACTTGTCAATAATATGTCTCACTGTAAAAAGATTGACATCAAACTGTATGTAAATGATCTTGTAACCATTTCTACAGTCGATTGCAAGAATTACTTCTCTGAGATGATTGCTGATATATTTCTCCTTGGCATTGTATTAACATACAATTGAACACTACAGACTAGCAAACTGCCAAAACCTGTTTTTATAGAGGTGCTCACACTTGCTAGTGATGACTTAAATCGATTATATTAGTTATCAACCTGGCTGCTGCTTACCTTCTTCATTCCTTTGGAAGCAGTCAGAGTGGACTTAGTTTTTCTTAAATTACTGCTGCATTTTGGCGTATTTTTGCAAACTGAATAACAGTATTAGGTCATTTGCTGTTATTCCCCTAAGGTTATATAGAATATTTTTTTCATCATGTTTCAGAATGTAAAAGAATCAGAAGGTGGGATGTTTTCTGTTTCCCACAACTTTTTGTTGAACAACATCCTGAATATTCTGGAGCTTTCCACTTTCCTCCCTATTGTACAGATTTTTCTTTTCATGTAGATTGTTTACATTTAGAAAATTAAGTACTCCAAATTAGCTTTTTATATTGCTATTAATGAGATCCCAGATTCATTAATGTCAACATTCAGTAAGCCTCAAGACTGAGGCATGTCAGTCAACTTTTTAGCTGATGAAACTATGAATGAATCATTTTAGTGGTCGAAGAATCAAAGTCTTGCTTCTTCACATTAAAGGGAACTAGTTAAGATGGTGCAGGATTCCACTAGATGCCTTCATCTTCATGTATGCTGGTAATGTCCAGCTAGAAGATAACCTAAACCAATCTAGGTCCAGATCAAGAGTGTTCCAGAGGAGTTACACACCTGGCCTGAAAAAGCATCAGGAACCCCCCAACAGACTTTTGGGATAAAGATAATAAAAAAGACCCTTGGGATTTCTTTATTTAACTGGAGCCACAACAATCAGTTTCCCCCTAAGTGAAGATAGCTTGATAGAATTATTAAAATTTACATATGTTTCAATATACTTTTCCACTTCCCTCCTATGTTTAATGAAACAGACTACCCCTGTAAGAAAGCAGAATCCTTATTGGAAACAGTTATTTTGTATTTGTCTGGACCTAATCCATCACCCAGTGTTGTTGTGTCTATGTCAATCTGTGTGCGCGTCTGCCAGAGGCTGATAAAGGCTGCCCATCACCTTTATTCACCTGACATCTGTCTGTCAAAGGAGAGAAGGGCTTGACATATAGATAAAGATGGCAGAATTTTCTGCGCACACATAAATCAAGTGGCAGATTGGGGACAGAATCCAGCAACATTGACTGCTTTTGTCCTAGCAAGACAGACATTTTGGGATTTATTCCAACAGCTTGTCTTTGTATGATTCATTTAAGTAGCTGTAGCTTCCTCTAGCTTCCTTTCACAATCTCTGATGTCTTTCAAACACCCAAACCAGTGGCCTTCCTTTTATGCTAATGTTGTGCTCAGACATTCAAACATAGTTTTACAGTTAGAAAGACCCCCCCGCCCCCCCCCCCCCCCCCCCCTCTCCAAAAAAAAACATCTTCAAATGAAAACTGCACTAAATGTTAAATCTTAGTTATAAATACATATTTAGAAATAAACCTTACTCTTGTATTACTCCTCTTCTCCATTCCCATAACCCTAAGCTGTTGAGGCCATTGTGTTGTTGAGGATTCACATCATTGTTTGTCTCCCCCTGGCTCTTGTGATCCCCTATAAGAACACCAAGCCCTTTGATTGGACTGCCTGACGTCCGGAGGAGATTTACTCTTGTCATGTATTGATCAGGACCGGAGGGCTGCATGTGTGTTTGTGTGTGTAGATGTGTCTGTGTCTTTATGAGCTCATTTTTTGTTGTCTGAACCTGTATGTAGTGCAAGTGTGTATTTGTGTGAAGAGTTTTTTTTATTTATTTATTTTTTTTTTTTATTGTGTGCCAGCAAACCCTTCTGGCCCCTGCACACGCCCCAGGCTGTAAGCATTGCTCTTGAACTGCTAAACAGTGGCCCTGTATGTTGTGACTATTTCACAGCAGAAAGATTACTCACACTGAGATTATTGTCTTCCTAAGAATATTTTGGCTTGTCAACGCTGCAAAAAAGAAAAGTTTAGGCAGTATATTTTTTTAGTGGAATACAAATGTGCTTTAGAGGTTTGTTAAGTCTATTTTTTCTTATTATAATTAGATGACATTGCTGTAGAACTTGATGTAAATATACAAGACTATGAAGCAGTGATGTAACAACATATTTATCTGACAGCATCCATTTAACTTTAAAACATTCATGAAAGCTGATTCTGCAGTAAACCTCATTTAAGTTTGTGGGGGTATATAATGACTGCTAAATTGGAGTTTCTCCAAGTCAGTGCTTCTGACAAAGATTAAAGCATTTTCTCTCTCTGCTCTGCTCTTTATGATCTTGAAAGGCCATTTATGTCCTTGTGTGCGTGAATAGTTTTGTTGTGGTCGCAAGTTCTTTAAGAGGATATCTTTTCTCTGCTCATTTGATCCCTATCTCAACACTCTAATCCGCATCTCAGCTAAATTGGCCCACTGACTACAGTGTTTGGGGGACTCTCCAGTCTCAGAGTGCACACACACACACACACACACACACACAATGTACTTGCATTTCTTGTATTTTAATAGCTTTTGTGTGTGAATGCTCACATTCACCCATCCCATCTATCTTTTAAGGGTTAAAAATGAGTGATAGAATAACCCCTTAATCTCTTTCTAGATTATTCCACTTGCAGGGGTTTTAGCAATTGAATTTAATCCCTGGTTAGTGACAGTAAATATCTATAAGGCTGCAAATAAAATAATAGGATCTCCAACTCCTAGCTAATGAGCTGTGTATTCCTTTGGGGTAAACGCTGCTCTCAGACCACCAAAATGAACTAAAGCTGCTTTTCTTTATCAGGAGACAAATGAGGTTTGTGATTTTTGTTTTTCCCTCTGAATATTGACCCTCAAGTGGAAACAGAAGTCTATTTGAAAGCTGAAACTTTATTTAACCATAATGTGACCCAATTATCTTAAGAAATGATTGCTCAAACGTGAATGGGTCACCCGAATCTTTATGTATAACTCGCACCTGTTTATTTTTAGTTTGGCCATAGCAGCAGTAGTCAAATGAAAGAAAAAATAATCAGAAACTAGACCGTTTTAACATATTAACAAACATTTCCTTTGATTTCTAAAAGTCTGGGACACATGTATTTAATCATTCTTATAGACACATGGCTCATACTGTCTACTTTAAGCCTTCATTGGAAGCTGCACCTGGTATACCTGTGTGGAAAAATGACAGAAGTGAAGATCTTTGCTACCATTCAACACTCTTGCTTTAGTTTGAGGGCTTTTCATGTTTATACTAAATTGTGACCATGTGTGAAGCACTATAAATCAGCTTTCTACTTCTTACCTTCTGTTCTAAAACAAGTCATTCCTTTATTGTTTTTCTTTTTCTATGTGTGTATTTTGTTTTTGTGTACAGCAAGTTCTACTGTCTCTAGCTTCCACTCATCTGACCATCTATCCAAGGTCAGCTTTTCAGCAGGCTTACAAGGGAATGATACAGAACATTATTGCCTCGATCAATAATCTCAAAATGAAGCAAAGGGGAGTTTACTTTATTGGCTTTCTCGTGTACAGTGGCAGATTTAACATTTAATTGTCTCTCTGTATTTAGAGCAAACTCCCATTTAGTGCCCGACAACTGTGCCATGCCAGGCCTTTCTCTTCTTGCTTGCCATCCACTCGGGCACCATTTGAAACAGCCCCTCATAGCTTAATTATTAACAGTGTTATGCTGCCCTGTTGTACTGTGAGACACTCAGAAAGCAAATAAATAAATGAATGGTTGTATCTTCAGTAGCTCCCTGTCTCTCGCTCTCTCTGATGCATGATTCTCTATCTATAGAGAATTTAGCAAAACTCTGGGTTTGTTTAATATCAAAGCCTTGTTCCCTCAGCTTTCAATCGACAGAGTAACAAACCCTCAGGTCCACATTCCTAAAGGGGAACGTGAGGCGAAACCGAAGAGAATCTGAGTGTGTCAAACTCAATATTCCTCCATAATGTACTAGGCCTCTCTGGCGCATGCTTGATCAATTTCATTTATTCATCTGCCAGGCAGAGCTATCCCTCTTGTTTTTCTATATCCATTTCATCATCCTCTTTTTTTTTTCTTCTTCTTTTTTTTTTTTTAAATTCTGTTTCTCCTCCCCTTTAGACTCTGGCCAGTGAAATACTTTTAGACGTTCAAGAGGTCAAACAGCAGTTGATGAAGAGGAGGAGGTTGAGGCAGGCCAACACTGTGGCAGCAAAGAGCGGCCCTGCAGCCAAGTCTATGATCAAAGCCAAGTCCATTGCTGCCTCCATCCTCAATATGTCAGAGAATGATCTTGCTGATATAATGGAAACAGATCAGGTAAGGCCAAGGGACAGTGGTTCAACATTTAGTACTAATGCTAACTTGTGGAACTTTATCTTCTTTAGATTGCCCTCAGAGCACTCACCATACCTGGAAAAAAGATTTCCTTTGCTATAAAATTTCAAGCATCCTAAAAGTTGTAGGTGATTGCACTTGGAACTAGACAAGACATTATATCATCAATATCAAATCATAGCTTTGGATGTCTTCTGTGTCAATTAAAACTAAATCATTGGCAAGAAGCTACTTTGCTCTGATAGTAAGCAATGCCGGTACTGTAGATTGGCATTGGTGAAATAGCAGCTCCTTGGTTCATTTCACGTATATCTAGCAGTATTTAGCTTCACTTGAAATCTCTGCTTTTGTCTGACCTTTAATTGATGGGTTGCTAGATCTGGGCAAATAGGCAAGGGCAGACACGCACTTTTGTAAAAGCTGAAACCCACAGACATGTCTTTAATAAGTCTGGAAGTTAGAGTACTGTAGAGAAGGATGTGGCACCTGGTTTAAAGCCAGTGTTTTCAATCTAGACTCTATCAAAAACACCTACAGCGCCTGTCAACTTTATCCAAGATTTAATATGGCACAACTTGAGTGAGTGGACAACTTCTCTCTTTCAGGTAAAACTAGTCATTGAATTGAAAATTCTTTGGTATTGTCTGCTTGCAAAGTTGTTTCAAACTCTTTTCCAACTTGGTGGACCCTCTACCTGCCATAGATCATTCCCAGCCATGTCATCAATTAACAACCATGTTACAATCAGCCTTACATCCCCGGGGACTTCCTCCCATCTATCACAAGATTAGAGAGGGTGCACCAGGCACTTACTCACACTTGAAACCAATTTTAGCCCTTTCCTGCACAACTCCACCCAGTGCATGACAGAGAATGGTTTTTTATTTGACAAAAATCTCCTCATCAGAGCGTAAGCCTTTGTGGGTGAGATCACCCTAATCTTCTAACTAATTATATCCTTTTTCACATTAATGATTGTCAATGAGGGGCTTTTGATGCCTTAATATTAGTGTATTTATCTGTTTCGTCTTTTCTAGGCTTGAATTAAAGTTAATGAGTGTAAAAGGTGAAATATGGAACTGATTTGATGGATAAAGGTAAGAAAATGGAATATGAATGCATTATGCCAAAGAGCTTCTCACAGGTCTACAAACTTGTATATGTGTGGCAGTGACCCAGACAGAAAATATGTCATTTTTTTACTAACAAAAACTCCCATTTGACAATTTGAAAGACTTGATTGGCAGTTGTTTTTAAGTAGATTTCAGCTTTGAAGAGTTAGCAGCTCAAAATAAAGTTAACTAGAAACACTTTGATCTGGCAGATTTTTTGTAAATAACTTCTTTACACTTTACATTTAACTGTATTTTAACCCTTGTGGAAATTGTTTAGATTTTTGTTAGAACTAACTGATATACATAAAAAAAAGAAACTTTAGTCAGATCTTGTGTTTTATGTCTACACAGTCTTTCTAGTTTTGTAATTTAATTCAATTTGAGGATGGGTACAATGTTGTCAGGTTGTCCTAACAGTGCTCAATAACTCCCAAATCGAGTGTGTTTATTATTCACTTGGTTCTGTAATAACAATGACAGATAAAGGTTTAGGTTTCAAAGGTATGCTACAATTTTCCTTTTTCTTCCAAGAAAAAATTTACCCACAATTTAGACTTTTAGATTGCCAGAACTTGCCCATCAAAAGCAGAAGTAGAAGAGAAGAAGTAGAAGTTGTCAGCTCTTGGGTGCACTGGTACGTTATTTAGAGATCAATGAATTTTGTTAATTTCATGCTTAGTAAAGTTACGTTTTGCCTAGTGGTGGTCATATTCTGGAGGAATTTTTGGGAACCGATGACCTTCATGTAATAAAGTCCACCTTTTCCAAATACTGTATATTTTCTATAACTTTATATTTTATCTAAATTAATATTATTAGTCATAATTTGTTCAATTGTTACTGCACAAAAATTACACATTTATAATGTTTTTATTTACTTTTTTAATGCATAGCCAAAGCTTTTGAAATCATAAATAAGCCTTTAAAGCTACTTCACAGATCAGTTACAGACTTGAACACTTATCTGAAATGATAGCAGCTAGTTAATGTAAAGAGGGTTTGAAAGTTTGCTGAACAATACACACCCTACTGATATTTACTCATTTGTATCATACTGCTCACAATTATTTCCCTCTGTTCATCCAGTGTGTGTAACAGCAGTAGAAAGGCCTGAGCAGCTCTAGACTCCCTGGACAACTTGTTGTGGAGCTAATGATCCAGTTGTAATAAGGCTATAATTGCCAGGCCAGTTCGTTTTGCACCCTAATGTAAGATAAAGGGTCAGTTGTTTGTTATATATCTACCAAGGGTGAACATGTTTTGTGAAAGAGTGTATGTGTGTAAGAGTAAGTGTGCTTGTCCACCCTTGGTAGTTGTTTGTTATATATCTGCTGAGGGTGGACAAGCAAACTTACCCTTACACACATACCGTCTTTCACAAACCACGTTCACTTGTGTTTTGAGAGATTTCAGTGGAACTGCTCTGTCTCAGTTTTCTTTTTAAATGTACACTTGCTCTTTGAAACTTTACCTAATAAACGCAATCCAGCACTGGTGTTCTCACCAAAGATCATAGAGGGATGATCATACAAGAACAACAAGATTTTAAGACTCATGCATTCATGGCCAGAATGCAAAAGCTATAACCAGTCCAACATCCTGTTCTGGCAACAACAGATGGGTTTTACTGTGTGACAATGTTCCGCTCTGGCAGCTCACATTCATTAAAAGGCTCTACTTGTAGTAGATTGTTGATCTCATTAGTTTAAGTCATCTGCTGCATTATTTTTTTCTGTGCATAAAGTTTAAATATGTGAACTGTGGCTATAGAGTGAGATGAAAAAGAATAAAAAAACTTCACAATTTTAAACATTAGGCTGTGATGATGTACCTGTTTTCCCACTACTCACTTATCACATCCGGTTAAAAAAAAAAAAAAAAAAGCTATCTTTGGTCAAAATGTTTTGAGACTAATAGCAGTCCACAAAGCAATGTTTGGCATCATGATGGCTGCATTTATCTTTTGTGTATAGTCAGTAATCTGGCCCTTGCAGGCTTTCATTAAGGTTGACAGGGATAAACCAGCCTATGGGATGGAGCTTGTTCAGTGCAAAAATGTTAATCCTATTGGGTATGTCATGAAGAAAAGTCAAGGCAACTGATGTTTCAAATACCAATCTCAGATTTGAGAAGAGTTATCCAGATTGCCACCAATGTTTTATGGATTCTTCCTTTGCCTTTACTCCAGTTTTATTAAATGCTGAATTTTCCATAAACTTGCTAACAGACAGCCATACACACAAACTGCACACAAACTGCACTCAAAACTTACCTTTGACAAGTTGGAGGAGTGATATTAGACTTTGGCCCAATCCTAATTCTTCACATTAGCCCTGCCTTTTTTTTAAGAACTCTTTTAGGAATCAGGGAGTAGTGGTCATATAGCCTTATAAGTGCATGTTGTGTAATATCCACACAAACATCTTTGCAGAAAGGTTTTTGCCTTTAAGGTCCACCATTCTGGAGGGGTAGAAACATTTTAATTCAAGCACACACATGTACACCTCTCCCCTCCTGCCCTTCCTGTGTCCCCAGGAGGCATTAAAAGGCTCGTCACATAATTTCAAGTGGCAACACTAGGGGTTTGAAGTGAAGAGGTTATACATAAATGCTGAGGTGTACATGGCCATGCGGTTGCTCTTCACCCTGTTCATTAGTAGTAACAAGGCTACCTTTCTTTAAGGTCTTTACAGAAGAGTAGAATGCAAAGGTGTACTGGCATACCCTGCCACTGAGTCTCTAGAGAGCTTCCTCAAGGTCCTACCAGGTGTGATGTTACACTTCTGCCCTTAAGCAGCAAACTCAAAGAGGCCAGTTTAAAATAATGTGGCGTGTCCCCTCTGGAAACAACACACTGGCTGGCTTGTTATTTTTGTCATCCAAATGCAGATTGCTAATATTCTTTTTATATGTTAAAACTGTTTTCTCAAAATATTATAATGATGCTCTGTCATTGTGTTGTTTTTTTTTTTTTTTTAACTTTAATCTATCATTGAAATACAGTGATATGTGTTTGATGCAGTTTCAGATAACAGCAGCCTGCACAGAGAGTTCCAGAGACCAGGAGTGGATGGACCACTTTAACCTCATCCTCCAACAGAAGGTGAGGGTCACCCATCTGCAGTTATGTTACATTTTAAATAATGCCCAATGTTTTTGTTTTTTGTTTTTTTTGTTTGTTTGTTTTTTTTTTTACTAATTGCACACCTCACATTATGCCTGCTTTTCTCATGGTGACCCACTGACAGAAGAATAGATCAAGTGTAATTTCTTTAATAAACAAACATTCAGTGAGCCAAATAAGAAGACTGCTGTACAAACAAAACTGTTGATCAGGATGAATAATATTCTACTTTTCAGGTTTTGAAAATTACAGGATTTGTTATCATTGTGCTGCCTTACCACACACACTGATGTGGGAAAGTGTGATACTCTCTTAAAGCGAATAATTGTGCAAAAACCAGGATATGTTTTATTTCCTACTAAGACTGATTGCATGTGGAACTGTAAGCAGTTTGCTTCATTTAATTAAAAAAGCATATTTGCTTTTCACCTTCATTAATGAAAGTTGTTATTACATTAAGCAGAATGTCACTGACAAGGAGAAAGCAGTTATAGCAGAAGTACTATTTGTTAAGGAAGCCTGGACTCATTTTAAGACAAAGAAAATTAGATGCTTAAAAAAATAGATAGCTGCTTCATTTACTAAAGAATTAGCTTTAAATAGTTGAGTTCATCATTTTCTCTTAATTTTAGGATTAGTAATTATGTATTGTCTACCAATAATAAATATACTAAGTTTTTTGTTTGTTTTTGTTTTGTTTTTTCTTTTTCTGTTTTCTTCACTGAAGGTTGATGTAAGTTTTCAAGTTTTATCTCAAGGTGCTTGCATTTCTGTATATACAAGCCTAGTGGGCTATATATATATATATATATATATATTGCTTTGTCAGTCTAAGTGCAGAAAAAACAGGGCATCAGGTTCACGCAAATACAGTAAATCAAGGATAAATTTTAGTTCCCACCCAAATGATCCTGCTTCAGGCTAAAAAAAACAATGATGCAAAAGATTAAACAAAGAAAGGCATGTACATCTTCACTGTTAGAGCCTTTGTGTGCACACAGCCACTCATCTGTGAGTGCTCTGCTGGAGCTTTGCTCGAGCACTGTCAACGTCTGCTCGCTGTGATACGTGTATGATTGAGAGTGTTGAATGTGTATGTGTGTCTTGTCTGTGTTCATGTCAGCAGCTGCTGCAGGCACTCATGCGTCGCCTCCGCACCACGACACACACCAGACACTGTTCTCTTGTTCCCCAGATCTTCTTCTGACCTTTCCACCTTCCTCTCCCCCTCCCACACTAACACGCACACACCACTCCACTGAATCCATGTTTTTCCCTTCTAGCTGGACAGCTCTCACTCCCTGCTCTGTCTCTCTTTGCCATCCTCCTCTGTCCCGCATTCCTCTCTTTCTCTCCCTCTCTTTCTGGCTCAGACCCCGAGGCAGCTTGTTAGTGGGGAACTAAATATTGATTTGGCGGGCCTGTCGATGCCGGGAGAATGAGCTAGTGTCCACCAGAGACCTCGGCACCGGCAGCCTGCTATCGACGTTTTCCGTGGGCAGAACAGGGGAGGTGGAGTTTGGGGGGGTGGGGGGGTGCTGAAGCTGGTGTGCAGAGTGGAGGAGGAGGAGGAGGAGGAGAGCCGAGTATGACAAGGCTGAGACTTGCCCCCAGGTCCCTATGGGGACCGCTGGGACCACCGCAGTCATCCCCCTTCACTGAATCAGAGTTTTTCTTTCCCCTTTCAAGTCCATCTTGTTCTGTTTTTTATTTATTTATATATATTTTCTCCTCTCTGGCTTGTGTTTTTCTCTCACTCTCTAGTTTCTGAAATATTATTGTCACATCAAGTGGACACCAAGCCTTTTTTCTACCTGTCATTTTTCATCATTTTTGGAAGATGATGCGACTTCCCACATGGCAGGACGACAGAGGAACTCTCTGAAGATGCTTGCACTGTTTTTTTTATGTTTATTAAGACAGATTTCTAAATGTTACATTTTTAAGACCACCAAGAGAATGTGAATGTGCCATGTGTAGGCTGTTGCTTGGAAGCCAACCTTTTCTTTTTAGTGAACTCAGACACTTCAAGGAGTTTCACATCATTACCCTTAGTTTCTCTACTCTCTTCATAGCTTATGAAAGGCTCACCAAGCAGAACATCTATGAGGTGTAATGGCCTGGCCTGTCACCGAGGCTGTGACACTAATAACACTCTTTCCTAGTAGTGATATGATCATACTGAGAGCTGCACTCACACACACTTCTTCAGATAAAAAGACACAGAGACAAAAATAGACCCAGTGAAAGGAAAGATGAGAGAGATCCATGTCCTTAACTGGCTGGTCTGTCACTGAAAGAGGATGAGGATATGTCCATCTATGTGTGTGTGCGCTGGGGTATGTGTACATATTTGTGTGTGCATGTGCACACTCACAACAGCCTCATCTTGTCACTGTCAGTGCCTAATGGAGCTGCCAGTGGGACAGCACTTTATTATCTCAGTGGCCCTGTCAATAGCAAACCCATCACTCACTCTGCGTGTCTGTGTGTGTTTGTGTGGTTGCAAATCTGAAGACTTCCAGAGAGGTGTCCGTGTGTATCTGCCAGCTATTGTTCACAATCACTGTCATGCACTGCCACATGTCAACATAACAAGAAAGAGAGGGCAATAATAGAAAACTGAATGTTGCAGATATAGAGATGTGATCATGTGGGTGCTGGTTTACTGCTCCCCTCATGGCAGAGAAGTGCCATAGATTTTTTTTTAGCTTCCCTTCATTGCTTTCCCGCATGTCCACTCAAAACGAAATGAAACATTGCATTCATTTCCTCCATCCTCACCTCCACTGATGAGTTAATGAAATTAAACCCTTTGTCTCTCAGGAGAGAGCCACCATAAGCAGCACTTCATACCTAAGATCAAGGGACAATGCTACCTAATAATTGTGAGCAGACCAGGGGGTGTACTGTGTGGTTCCTCTACAACCTACCATCATGAATAAGGCCAGCAGTGAAGATGGAGTGTCCATGTGGGCCATGGGATTTCGGGCACTGGTCCGGGGAAGCATTGATTTAATTGCCTATGGTTTATTTGTGGAGTCCTAATTATTGACTGGAGGTAGAATTTAATGGGCCAAGTCTTTATGAAGACAGGGAAATGACTGGCTTCTGCTGCTGGCCAATAATGAACAAGACGAGTTAGTGTACGTGCACACAAACACACGTTCCCTCAAGATAATTTTTCAGACTCATTTTGTACGCACATACCTATCTCAAACCTCATGACAGCATAATAACATTTAAAAAGTCATTGACTGTTGATTCCTTTATGAGAGGACAGTGGTTTGCTTTACTGGTGTGGGAAGGCGCTGAGGGCCTGCTAATATTTACCTCACAATCACACCCCGGGGAGACGTACAAGCATCACTTCTTATCAGCCTCCAAGCTGTAACAAGCAGGTGAGCATTATGTTAGGATAGTGGTGGAGACAGGCCGGACCAATCTGGATTGGACTTTTTATAAAACATCAAAAGCATTCATGGGCGGTCTCCAGGGCTCTGATAATTCCTGTAATTTAAAATCAAACTTGAGGGAGTTTTTTTCTGTCGCAGTCTGTCTACAATGGTAAACAGTGTTAAATAGCAGCCTGTATTCATGTCACTTCTTGGGGAGACTTTTCAATATATTGGTATTTCCTTGGGATTTTATGTTATTAACACATGGTTTTCAACACATCAGTGGCTGTGTTTCCTTGCAGTTCTAATGTGCAGAGAAACTTTTTTGTTGTTGGTGCTGTGAGGGTGAGGGGTAGCGAATTGTGCTGTGTGGCTCATTATACTGCTGTAATGACAAGGAACAGCTCAGAGTCCCACACTTCTCTCTGAAGGAAAGTGACTAATTAAGCCTCATTTAATGATTGAGCTAATTAAATCAGCCACTCTCTGTAAATATGTTTTATGTGTGTGGAGGGGACTCGAACTGAGCCTTTGTATTGTAAATATGTCACTGGATCAGTAGTGGGGACTGAGAAGGGGTTTCTCTAGAGAAAAGTGGGTGAAGTTTGTGTTTATATCAGAGAGCAGAGAGACTCTTTAGATTTGTTTAGCTTATATTTCAAATAAATCCAAACAGATTTAGCATGTTTCTGTTGTTTTTTTGTACTACAACGAGTATGGGCAGGCTAGAGTCCTGCACATGGCATATTCCAGGTCATTATAGTTGTGAAAAGGGGCCAGGTCAATAGACAGTTTATTATATTTGAAGCATGCTGTTTTTTGTTTTTGTTTTTTTTTTTCTAAACAGTTTGATTTCACCTAAATTTTTTTTGTTTTGTTTTTTTCTGAGCAGTTTGGTTGCACCTAAATTGCACCTATCACTCGACAACCATTGAAGGGCAATTACACTTCATATCTTTTTTAATTTTGTGAGTTTGCTGCCAGCAGAGCCACTGTTCATGAGGGCGTCTCAGTACATTACCTTGGTCAGTGAGCCTTACTATTAAGTTGTTATGTTCTCTATTGCTGAATTCTACCTAAAGGTTGCATCTCTTTTTTATGGATATCACCTTTCTATATTTATACTTTGTATCATGGCTGAATCACCTCATTTTCTCACCTAATGAGCAGGAGCCTGAAACAAAGACCCGGTGCTTTTTTTGTGTTTAATCTTGAGTGTATTTAGGTCAGATCCCTAACAAATGCATGTTGCACATTGAAATGATGTTTCCACACAACTTATCAAGAAAATGAGAGATTTTTAATTACAGTATTTGTGGCCCCAGGTGTCCAATTCCCTTTCATATCAGTCCCTAGTGGTCTAAAGGGGAGAAAAAGAGTGGGATCTCTGCTGCAGGGGAAGGTAATTACAAAGAAGAGCAAGAGAATAGGCTTGTCGGTGCTTTTGTGATTTTCTTACCTGAGCCCCTCTTTGCTAATGTGACATATTCATTATTGGAGATAATCAAATGCAAGACTTTTTAGTAGGGTGCCTTTGTGCTTTTTTTAATCTACTTATCATGCTGTTGTTATTCCCCAGTTTAATAAATTTGATTTTCAAACAAAAGTGAGAGGATCAAAGATCAAAGACTGTTTTCCCCCCTTTGTGAAACCACCTCTCCTTTACCTTGACTAGTGGCCTAGATTGGAGATCACACACAAGCAAGGGACAAATATCCATTGCAGGTAACCTTTGGCATTCTAAAACACTCTTATTGTACAAGTTAGTCTGTATAGCTCTTGTGGTTATTATCTATCAGTAGTTCAAACCATTATTTATTCATTTGCAAACTGCATGAAAGTTTTGTTATTAGAGTTACACATTAACACTCCTGTAAAACTTCCAAAGGAGATAAATGTTGCTTTTATCATACTGTAGAGCTTTTAAGTTGAGCATTTACATCTACTTATTTCTACGTATTTGTTGACTAGTGAATGTTTGTGAAAAGACAGTTTGCTGATTAAATGCAGATGTGCCCTTTTATATCTCTTGTTTTGTTTTAAACATTTTGAGTTTCTTTTATCTGAAAAGTGCTGTATAAATAAAGTTTGATTTGATCTATAGGCACTGTGATTTCCCCTCCCTCCTCATTTAGACATCCACCTGCCTGACACAGTGTCTACGGCAACTTACAAATTGGGCTCTTGGAAATAATTGTGCCAAACTGTTCTGGGGAGAAGACAAAAGAGATGAAATGATCTATCTTTTATGTAAGAAAAAAAGAAGAAAAAAAGGGAAAGTTCTTGTGTGTAATACCACTATCACACAATGGTCACCAGAGTGCTGTAACTTTGAGCTGATCCTTGCCTTCAGGTGTGCCCCAGGCCATTGGAAGGTGGTGTCATTTAATTGGCTCATAAAAACACTTTTTGCTTGCAGCCCCTGTTCTTGCATCACACACACACACACACACACACATATAGAAATATATAGATATAGATATAGATACATGCATACACACGCACACAAGCTTGTCAGTGACTGTGGCTTTATATGGTCATGAAATCATATCTTGAGAAAAGGTCTGCTCTGCAGGGCCTGTTGAATAGTAATGGATGCAAGTTAGCATGGCTTAATGCTACAGTAGCTTTTTTTGCGTTGCCAAAGGGGACAGGGCCTCTTGTGAGACAGTGGTTGTGTTGCTCAGCGCTAGTTCTGGTGATGGTTCTGCCAAAGGGGACAGGGGCCCAGTTAAATCAACTGTAGCATAATATTAGTGCCAGTTCTTAACACTGCCTTAAGCAGCCCAGGGGATCCCGTAGAGCAGCTGCATAAGAGCTTACCTTTAACCATCCTGCAGGGTAGCAGTCCCCAGTCAATGTGGCAGTTAGATAAAAGGGGGTGATGGTCATGCTCGTCCTGTTTGTGAGCATGTGGACGATGTAGATGGCAAATCACAGAAAAAGAATCAAATATTAAAACAAATGGAATTCATGAAAACCAAAGCACCATGAAGTTCACACACATAATTACTTGCAGAATATTAACTGTCATCAAACCTTTCAAAGATTGTAAAGGGTTCCTGTAGTTGTAATAATTGCTGTTTTAGTTTACATTGAACATCAGTGCAATGACAATAAAGGTGTCATTCTTATCTTTAGTCCCATGAAGAAATAAAGACAGCTACTTTTATCTGAGGGCTTGAAATGGCAGTAATTAAGCTCAAAATCCCTGAGTAGTGTCTAAATGGAGCCTCTGCTGTGTCTTTTTTTTCTTTATGTCCTTATATACTTACAATGGATTTTGTTTTTACGCTTTAAACATCTTGTGAAGCTTGAGCTTACATGTTAGGTTTATTTATATCATGTTTACCTGTTAATGTTGTTTACGCATATCCCCCTTATCAGGACTTTTAATGATCCAGTCTCCCATTTTGCTGTCCCACAGAGCCCTGTGTTGTAGCTGTGTCTATTTTAGTGGGTTTGTTTGCATAGTTAGTGGCTCTAAGTGCAATTAGCTGATTAGGAAATATGTGTGTGTGTGTGTGCGCCTATGTAAGTGTGTGCGTGAGACAGAGTGAGTCTTCCCTGGAGGACAGAGTCAGAGGAAGATGTCTCAGCAGTTACTTCGGTGTAGTGGCTCTCAGGAATAGTGCCGTGTTTTTGATGCATCCACTGCTGCTGGAGTCGACTTCCTGCTGCACACATGCAGCAATATACATTCACACACACTTTTGCACACACTTAGCAACACACACATCCTTGTGCTCCCTGTTCCTGTTACCTATAATGAAGAATAGAAGGTGTCTGGGGGGCAGAAAGACTAAGTTTCTACAGTACTCACTCACCATGTTTTTTTTTGTTTGTTTGTTTTGGGGGGGGGGGTTGATTGCTAAAAGTTTCAAATCATTCAACCTCCCACTCTAACTCCAGAGATAAGTACCTGTTATCCTATATTGCCAAGGGATGCATGTCAATAATTTTTTAAACCAATACTGATCACTTTCATACGATAACTAGTAATTGATAACAAACACACTTAAGAACATTACATCAATACTAACAAAACCTAAAACACTTTTCACAGTTTATATGAAGATATCAAACAGAACTATTTGATTTGTGTGAATACATTTGGCAATAGCATCACACTTGGATGGAGGGCACACATCAGCAAAGTAGTGGCTGCTTGGCATTGTTAACCGTGGCTTCAAGTGATGAATCAGACGAGAAAAGTCTCTGTCCTCAACAAGGGCAAAGTGCTGGTCATCAAATACCATTATTTCCATGATTAAATCTTCAATAGCCTTAGCCCATGGGTCTGGGTTTCAGGTGACTGATCAGGTTTGTAGTATTGCAGCTCGCGCTGCTTTTCCCTCCTCATGGAACTTGTTTGGAACAGTTATTACAAATAACCAGCGAACTGTCTTCTTTGGAAACTTTGAAGAATTCCCACACTACCGACGCCATGTTCTCTGTTGTCAAACGTAAGCACGCTGTGCTGCATGCTGGTGGTGCTGCATTCATGGGGTGATGGGAATTCCCTATTCCCACGTTTGCTAGTTGTGCTTCCAGCCTCTTCAAGTTCACGCTTCTATTGTAACATGTTGAAAAATACACTGGATGTCGGTTCAAGTCAGTAACTCAGTCAGTTTTCTGGTTAGATAACAAATTTAAAAACTACCAAAACTATGACCGAGTTTTAACGACTTGTCTTCCAACATGAGGGATTATTCTTAACATTTTTCCAGTCAGAAAGATTTTCTCTTTTTATGCCAACGTCACATGAATGCAGCATTCACTGCAGACCTTTCAGGTCTCATAGAATAAGCGGAGCTCTGCCGTGCTGACAAAAATATATATGTTATCAGGGCAAGTCATTATGATATCAGACTTATCAGAATGACGTAATAATTTCCTGTTATCGTGCATACCTAGTATTGCCAAATACCATGTGATTCAGGAATTGCTTTTATTTTGCTTTTAAACAAAAATTTAAGATTGTACAGCAAAATTTCTGGGTGATATAATCTAAGTGGTTGCCTTTAATCAGGTGAATTAATGATGATAAATTCTGCCAGTTCACAGGAAAAACTAAATTAGCCAAAACTCAGAGATGAGACCAGTGGCTTCATTATTTATACTGTTCTACTGTTTCCATAGCAAAAAGCACATATTTAAGAAGTTCCTTCATGATTGAGTCTTGTTATTGTAGAAGATTTAGTGGCCATCGATCGTAGTCTTCCAGTCTTCCCAGCATTGTAACCATCCAGTCATTCAGACAATAAACAATCCTTGAGTCACTTCTGTTTTAAAATGATCAACTTAAGGTTCCAGGGAAAGTATAGTATGTGATCAACTCCATAAAAACAGGGCAGTGGATGCCATTTTTCTGTAGCTAAAGGATAGATTTAGTTTTTGTCTTTTTTGTTTGTTTGTTTTTTGTTTTATATATATATATATATATATATATTCATTCATTCATATGTTTATATGTGTATTAAAAGTTTTTGATCACTATAGTATTTCCTCCTGTTAACTCCTCTTAACTTTTGACACTGTTTCAGTGTAAGATTGGAGACTAATTTACAAACATTCTACTTAAAGGATAAGCAAGAGAAACAGCCACCATATAAATGTACAGATGATCATGTGGGAAAACATGTGAACATTTCATTTATGTTTCCATAGACAAGCATTGTTACTGATCAGAAATGGAAGTTTGGCTCTGAAACGGCTGCTCTGTTGCCTGCTTTGTCAGAACGCTCAGCATAGATAGTCCCTCAGAAGTTTCACAAGTCTTCAGGCCCCATCCGGGGTTCTCTTGTTTCATAAAACAGCAAACAGGCACAATGAAAAGCTGCCAGGTGTCAAAAATCAGACTTCTTTTTAATAGAGGTGCATTTGTGTGTTTTCCTCATTTTCTCAAACTCCTTCTACCCCCACACCCTCTTTCTGTCTTTCCCGTCCCCTGCAGATCCCCTCTGTCGGCCAGCTAATGGAGGCTGTGCGCGTGAAGATGAAGGAGAGGAAAGTGCTGACAGAAGAGCTGGCCACGCTTGCAACACCAGTCAGCGAAAAAACCTGACTCCCTGGGCTGAGGCTGGGAAAACTGTCATCCTCTTCTTTTTCTCCCTCCCTTCTTCTTTCCCTGCCCAGTTCCTACTCAGTGGGAGCTGGGCTGAGCCAAGCTGAGCTGTGGCGGCAGAACCAATATTTGTGAGAAAAGCGCTGTCGACTCACTCTGGGCCACTGGCTCAACACAGCACCCTGGCTTTTGTAAATGAGCCCTCGACATCTGTGTTAGCACTCACTGCACTATGTCTGTGAGATGGGGGCCATTCAGTGCCAAGCTAATTTACAGTGCAGCCACTCTCCTCCATTCATAGTGCAGACCCGGGGTGATAAGGTAAATGCTTACGCCATGTTTAACTTTTTTTTTTTTTAATCTAAACTTTCCTTTACCTCTCCTACTAAAGTCAGTTGACACTTCACAGACTGCATATGAGTAAAATGGAGCACATTTACTTTGAGTTTTGCAAACCTTGGAGATCTTGTTTAGCAGTTATTTTGTGTCATCTATGAAATGCAAGGATGTATTTTTGAAGGATTTTAACTTTGTTCGTGGATGCATCTGCTCCACATAGTTTCTGTTCACCATTTATTAGATGATTATGTTTGATGTCGGAATGGTTAAAAACATTCATCTTTATTTGTAAATAAAAGAAAAAATCATTTCTGTCCAATTTTTACCTCAAAAACAGGTATTGATATCACTAGTCTAAATGTCGTCTTGTATTTTGTTCGCTCGAGCAGTTCAAAAGGCTGTCGGTCAGTGTGTGATCGTGACTGAGGGCTCTCTGCTGGACAGTGGGGTTCTTACACGTCTCTCATGATTGACAGCTGCCTGTTGGCATGGTTCCTGTCTGTAACAAGTAACCCCTGCTGTTGACATCGTTAATAAGTCTGGATGCGCACACACATACAGAGAAGTGGTGCATTAGAGGAGGGCTACTTCCAATCCCTTTTATCTGTTTCCTTTTTCCTACCTCTCTTATTATTCATTTTGAATATTAAATCATGATCCAGGTCTCTTCTGTCCTTGAGCTGGCATCCTACACAAGAGACCCTACACTCCTCCTTTCAGATCACTTCCTTTTGTTTTGTTTTTTTTTTTTTTGTCTTTTTTTTTTTAGCTTCTTTACCTTTTTTTTTAACTTTGTTTCCTGCCTTATCATTTTCCCACTTTCTTTTTTATTATGTATAATTAACAGTGGTTTGAGGAATCCTCCGTTCAGGAATTAAAAAGAAATAATTCCACTTTTTAATCCCCCTCCCTTCTCAAATATATGCTAATGATGTCGTTTTCCTTTATCTTTTTATAATAAAGGATTAGGCCAGGACTGTGTCTAGCTGCAACTCGGGGACCAATTTAGCTGGGATTCAGGAGAGACAAACCCTCGTGGTTAATTACCATTCATTAACATAGTTTGCATCTTTCCTTCTTCTCCAATACCCAGGAGCCAGCTATTGTCAATATTTGTCCCATATAAATTTCTTCAGTCTTTTTTTTTTTTTTTTTTTACTCACTGTCCTCCAGCGTAATACTGCTAATGACAAACATTAATAACTTAGAGAAATCCGATGGCACAGTGGGTAAAGAAGAGCAAAACATCAGTGCCACGTAAATTATCTTGCCACCCCCACCTCTTGCTGTCTAACAGTCTTTCTTTCTCTTCCTTTTAACATGTAATGCATAGTCAACATATTTGCTCGATGAGCCCCGCCATCCGGCCTCGGCTGACACACTCATGCTATTTCTGTGACATATTCAAATGCGGCCCCCCTCAGCTGGTTCTCCCTTGGGTTTAATTAACCTGGCCTTGCCTCTGACGCTCCCACAGTGAAGATGTTAAAACGATCTTGAAAAACACCCTTCCACCAACCCCCCTCCATCCCATCCAATACACACACACTCTTCTTCCACTAGGTGCCGTGCATGATTCATCTTTCTTTTTTTTTTTCTACTGTGTAGGAATTTGACGCCATACCCTCCTTTGCTTCTCTTTCATTCTCCTCGTCTTCCTCCTTTCTTTTCTTGTATAGCTCTCATTAAGAGAGATTTCCTCTGGGAATGACTTTGATCAGTAGCTCCAAATGCTAACTTTTTCTCCCCCTTTAATTCATTCCAACACAATCAACACAGTGTCATTTTCTCCTCTGTTTTCACCCCAACTTTTTCTAAAATACAAACTTTTCCTCTTTTTTTTCTCACAGATTTCTGCTGCAGAGAGGGTCAGCCTCCTGGGTTGGCTTTAGGGTCAGTCAGTAATATGTGAACATGCATTTGCATTGTGTGTCTCGCAAGGCTTTCTGTTTTACTTTTCTGTTCCCTTTGTGTTGTCTGAAGACATGCCACTTGGGTGGGGAAGGTGGGTAGTAGGCACAAAGAACAGTAGGAGCACACACTGAATTTCTTCAACCTCAAACTGATACACAATTAGTCCTTGCAGATTTTGTCAGCCAGCTGTGAAGAGAAGTGAAAACAGCCACTGGTGATTTCCTTTACTTCTCTGACACAGTTTCACACCCCATCTATTGCTGCCAATACATCAGTCTGCTTTGATTTTTGCAGGCACAGACACTTGGCACTGACATAAATAACAAGGTGCTTGTGACATACAGCCAACTGTGTTTTTGACAAATGTATAATGCAACATGTTTACTGTTTTTATTGTGTATCCTCTGTGTTTGATCCACAGAGAGGTGGTTCAGTAACAAAAGATAGATGATGTTTTCAGCTTTTCTGTGAATAACAAGAAATCTCACCACACACAGTATTTCAAGCTAATGGTAATTATTAAAAGTCTGAGGTGCCCTGTTTGGCCCCTCGATATATCCATGTATGATGATGTTTAAAATTAGATCAGATGGCACCTTGAAAATAAAAAGGGAATCTGACTGTCCTGATGCACATATGCTATGTATACAACCTCATTGATCTTCACTTGAAGAAGTCCCTTATCCTCCTCTACAGTGCTGCAGACATGAAACGGCAGCAGATTATGGGAGGATGCGGCCCGCCGTGGGAAGCTAGGGAGCAGATAAAAAGACGAGCCACTCAAGGGACTGAGGCTATGTTTTGATGCTCCATGATAAAGTACAGGCACAGGGCAAGATGTAGGGGGATGTTACAGTATCCATCTATATACACTGTACATATCCTATTGGGTTTTGCCTCCACCTTTTTACTTGTCTTATCCATCGTAACCAAGCTCTTTCCTAAACTTTTATTGTTCTTTGACACTCACGCTGTCTCCATCCCTGTGGACTGTCCTAAGCCGTGCTCATGGTAGCTGTCTCTCTAAAGCCGTGGCCTGAGCTCCAAGGGAGAAAAAAAGAGCATGAGTAAGGGGCTGATCTGGTCTCTAATCCCCATGTTCTTGAAGTATAGGAGGTAATCACCAGTCCTCAACATTGCCAGAGAGAAGCGACTCTTTTCAGTGTGACTACCTGAACTCTCTAGTGCCTGCATGATTAATCTTGGATATTGTCTTAAATAAAGTAGAAAATATGGCTTCTTGATACAGGGGCATACTTGGGTGCTCTGTATTATGTTGTCAGGCTTCATACAGTAAAATATGCCAGTCTCATGAGCACAGAACTTTTTGTTCTGCAGCTCCAGTTTCTGCCCATCCATAATACTCTTTTGTTATATGCAATCAGAATCAAAATAAACAGCATCGGTCTTCATTTGTCTTATCTGTTACTAAATAACCGACACTTCTTTGTTTTCTGCTTCAGCATATGTAATAGCAGCGTAGTCTGGGGTATATAGCTCCTCAAAGCACCTCTCCACCTTGACTAACTTTTTCCAAGCGCTCATTAGTGGACTGGCTGAAGTTTGGAGGGTATGAAGCAGGCTGGCAGATTACCCCCTGTTCAGGAGTACACCTCAGGTAATCACACTAATGAATTCATGCACCCCCACTCATCCACCCCTTGTTCCTTTCTCTGTTCCCCATACTTACTTTCTACCTATCGTCCACAGTGGCGGTTTGGCGCAAGAAGTGCCAAACAACAAAGTGTTTGTTTGCATAATATTAGCACTGCATGCTTGCACACAGTGGCGGGGGCCTGACTGCAGGACTTACTGGAGGCTTCCCATGAACACAGGTGGAGCAGGGTGAGCATCACTGGGACCAATTAGAGCAGAGCACAGGTACATTAGCATGTTTGAGTGGAGTGGGATGGCATGGGGATTGGTGGACCTTACAAAGCACACACAAACACATGATTGCAGCCTGGCATGTGTTAGTTGTTTGTCTCCAGTGACATAACAGGCATATGTGTGACAAATGACCCCTGGTCTGCTGTCAGCCAATCTTTTTTTTTTTTTTTTTTTTTTTTTTTTTTCGACTGCGTCTGCACGTTTAAAAAAAACAACTTCATCAAGACTGAAGTTCTTCAGGGCTTTATTTTTAAATATAAACACAGGCATTTGCTGATATTTAAAAGTTGATATTAGAAATTAAAGTTAGTCTTACATGGGTTTTTGGGAAATGCAGAAGAATCTGTTTTTGAACATTATAAAAAAAGAAAACAACTTTTCTTCCTAGCAAAATTACCAGGGTATCATCTATTAATGAGAGGTTAATAAGTATCCCATTGATTTTTTCAAATTAAGTGGTAAGGTTTCATTTTTTAGATGGCCATGCCTACAAAAATTCCACTGAGGGAATTATTGACCAGATGTTGTAACCACCTTATCTGGCTTGTTTCAAGACAAAGAAGGAACAGAATTTTATCATTACAGGCTCAAACTAGCCTTTGCACAGGCCTCATGATTTTTTATTTTTCCAGACACTGCACCGAGCCCTTGATGAAGCTGGGATGCAGGACTTTTGTTTGGCCTCAAAGGTTCAGATGAAAGATAAACTCTTTAATGAGCCAAGAAAGGAAAGTGGGCATTGCTCAGACTCTTCCAGCTGTAAGAAAAGAAGATAATGTCCCTTATCACCCAAATAACAAATCTATCTGATGATATCAACTAGACATATCTGGATGATTTAGCATTTTCAGAGATTGCCACCCAACTCGCTGTCTTTGAAGAAGGCAGCATGACTTTGGCAGAGTTCACTGTGATGGGTAAAAGATCTGCTAAAGCAATTGATTCTCAATACTTTTTTTTTATAAGCAAAGGTTCACAAAGTTCAGCCATCTATTGTACAAACTGTTTGTTTTGAGAAAATGTATAAGTCTTACATCCATGTCTTTGATATGCGTAGATGGCTGCTGGCATTGGCTTTCAGTACTTTAAAAACAACAAAAACAAAGAATCTCTTCATGTATTGATCATAAATATATATATATATATATATGTGTGTATGTGTTTTGTTGTTGTTGTTGTTTTTTGTTTGAGTATGCAGCAACTAAATTTCAGTCCAGGAAAAGTTTACTTGTTTTATTTGATAAACATCTTGTTACAAGTTCTTTTTGATGTAAATTAAATCTGTTTTTACCTTTTGCCATAGACTGAATGGTATCCGGTTGTATAAGCTTGGATTGCCTCTGAGCTTTTTGTCAGCGATATAGATCTGTTGATCTTAATAGGATGTGAGCTCCATGTCCGATATACAATCAGCACCTGAGCCCTATGTCTGTGGTTACCATGTTATAGAAGCAAGTTTTAGCAATGATTTGAGTTTAGTTTTTCAATATTAACTGTTAATCAATAAATGTGAATTTCCTTGGTGAAAAAAATTCTGAATGACTTTACAAATTTCCCTTTGTCTTCAGAACAGGACATAAGCATAGACCTTTCCTTGTCAATCTTTAAGAGAAGAGATATTATTACCACAACCTCCCAAAGATAAACAAGATTTATATAAAAAAATAAAGGGCTGCTACAGTTCACACAAACATAGAAAAAGGTAACAGGTAGAGTCAAATTTCTGTGGGCAAAAATCAGCCTCTGTCAGAATGATAGATAGAAGTGTGGGGGAAAAAAGAGAATCCCCACAACATAAAACACCACCTCATCTGTCAAATGTAGTTGTTCTGATATTTCTGCCTGTGAACTAGCACACAGGCATTTATTGATCATTTCATAGCTGACAGGAGCAACAAGATGAATGTAGAGATAGCAGGATTGCTCAGACTGGCCGAGTTTTTTAAAACTCTTTATTTAGTAGGACAAAAATTTTAAATATGGAGTCAAAGCATCCTCAGAGTTTAACAGGGCAATCAGAGGACTATCTCCAGCTGTCTGAGTCAAACATTTTGTCCAATCAAGGTGTATTCTTCTTGCTGAAAACCAAATTAATGCACAGCTACTCAGTAAGAACTGAAGACAGTGAAGACCACTGCATACCAGCTTGAAAATCTCCTTCCAAAGGTTACTTATTTCAAAGGGAATTTTATGTTTTGGTGCTGCCTTTATACTTGTAGGTCTGAACTATCAAAACGCAACTGGACATTCAACTTAAATGGGACATTTAAGGAGCTGCATGTCCGTAAAAGCTTGATGATGCAGGTCAATAATAATGCTGAACACTGAACAAAAAATGTCTTTAAATGAGATCTCATGAAAAGGTTGGAGCAACATTGAAATGCGAAATCGAAAAAGGGAAACGCTTGGCTTGCAAAAGTTCAAGCCTTACATTGACTTCCGCAATCTATGATCCCTCAAACAGCGTTGCATCAAACATTTTCTCATCAATAGTTGATATTACTGCACAGGCAAGACATTACCTGGGAAACCTTTAATTATGTATTATAATGTGTAGTTAAGGTCAGAAATGGCAATTAAAACTTTGAAGTTTGTTTTTCGCAGTTTATCAGTTGATGCAGAAAACAAATTCATTGCCAAAGGTTCACATGCATGTATTACAAAATGCATGCATGTGTCAAAATATATGTCAAAAATTGTCAAAATAATAAAGCTCACAGGAAAATTCATTCACTCGCCGTCTGTTCATTTATCACATTTTTGCAGCTAAGTTAGGATTTATTATCTCTAGAGTTACGACAAATGGATGCTCTCCTCAGGCAACACAAACAGATCATAGAGCTGTTTAAAGCAGTTTATCTGAGCGCCTGCTGAGACCACTAGGCTGGAAAATGGAGCAAAACAAAACTGCACTAATGCAATTTTATGTTAGTTAACAAGAGGTATTTACACAAAACACTTTTTTCCTTCAGATGTAAACCTCATTTGCTGTTTTCAGTATTGTAGCAAGTCTCATTTAATGGAGCACAGTAGATATGGGTGATGCAGTGCTGCTTCTCATGACCATCAAGCTTGCTGTATAATTTTTCACCACCAGGTGGAAGCAAAGCATCATCTTTCCATCCATCTTACTACATCCATTTCAAGGCTTCAGACCTGAACTGGATTAAGAAACAGGGTACATCCTGGACAGGTTAACAGTCCTTCACAGGCTCATAAAAGAGACAAACAAGCAGTCACACTCACCCCTAGGGTCTATTTAAAATCACCAATTAACCACACATATATGCTTTTGGACTCTAGAAGAAAGCCAGAGGACCCAAAGACAACCCATACATGCTCGAGGAGAACATAGGCAGACCCCAGCCAAGGATCAGAACCCCCTCTCGTTATGTGGCGACACCGCTAACCACCACACCACCATGCAACCCACAAAACACCATAGTTTGTGATGAAATGTGCACTTACATCATGGCATGCAGTCTGTGGACAGACAGAATATTCAGTATGAATTAGTAGTTTTATTGCAAATCAGTTTTAACAACTGCAGTTTTCATTTATTAAGATCAAAATCAAATTTATTTATATAGCATATTTCCCACAACTCATTCTGCTCAAAGTACTTTATAATCTTAAAAACAACTAAAATTATTAGTTTTCTTTTTTTTTTTTTAGTATTAACTTAAATTTATTCTTGTTACAGATTCATACCTAATATGGTGCTGTGTGTGAATTGGAGACTTGTATGTGTTATATAAAAAACGTGATTTAATGGACAACCCTATATAGTTTGGTTTTTACTAGTAGCCACAGATTGAAAGCTTGTTCTGCCGCTCAACCTGTGTTCAGAAATTCTCCACAGGATGGCGCCACTAACATAACAAATGCCTCTCCCTTCAGCTACGGAAATGTTAGAGTACTGAACAGGATATAACCTGCTGGAGTAGCACAGTAAGGTAACTGGAATGGTGATTAATATAAGTAGTGTGTACATTAATTAAATAAACTGAATACAGTTTATTTTACCCCAAAATCCTCCTGACATCATTCAGAAATAGAGCTATCCACACAGCTAATAGTTGGGCATGTGTGGCATACAGTACATAATATTTGTGTCCCAGAAATCAATAGAAATTTGAAAATGCATTATAAAAGTCTTGTTGCAAGGTGTGGCAATTTTATTTCACAAAATACAGCCCCTGTATTATTCATTTATTGATACCTCTGCTTCTGTATTTCCCAGAGTTCTGCTGGGAAGCAACAATCCTCTCACAAGAGGCAAATCAACAAAGGTTTACTGTTGTGTAAAGGTTTACGTTTTGCAATTATTTTTAGTAACACATTAACCATTGTTTAAACGCTTTTATTACATCTGAAAAGAAAATATTTAGGACTATTTAATAAATCTTGGAATTTACATCCAGACAGCCTAAGAGATTCCCACTTTGTAAATTTTATACACAAAAACATCCACAAACATGCAACTCTAATTTTAGACATTGGACAGCCACATATATGAACACACTTGATTCTGAAGTCTGTTTTGCAATCCCCACTGTTGGTTCTTATTATGGGGTTGTAATAATGGCCATATGGGATGCATCTCTGACTGTCTGCCAAGTAGCCCCGTGACTTTAAACCAGCCAGCTGGTGCTAAGAGGCTGGTGAGCTGACAAATGTGTGTTGGGGACTCCTTAGTAATGACATTCATAGTGTTAGTTCTGCAGTTTGATGCAAGTGTTTTGATGATGAGAGTCATGATAGCTGAATTAAGTTGGATCTGAGAACCTGAAAAGAGGCTGCTAGATGGACGTAAAAACTTCCACCAATATTGAACTCAATCTTATGTGCAGCTTTTTTGTATTGTGATTTTTGCTTGTGGTGTGGTGCAGTCATTCTCTTTCATTGTGACAGCACACCATGTAATTTTGTGTAGAGGAAATCTAGTATTCATTCTTCAGTGTCCAATTTTGTACCAGAGAAGATTTTGTACCTTAATGCATGGGTATTACGCAGCAGTAGGCTTTAATGATTAGATAACAAGTGACATTCCCTCCTATTTTCCCTGGGTAGACTGGGTGGCTGTTCATCTCCCTACCAGAGTCCTCAGAGCTTGAGGGTCACAGTATGTTAGCTGTTCCTAGGATTGCACTCTTCTGGATGGAGATGTCTGATATTTCTCCAGAGATCTGTTGGAGCCACTTTTTCAGTGTGGGGGACCTGGGAGTGGGACCTGTATGTGCCCCAGTGCTCCACTGACCACTGGTACTACTGTTGCCTTCACCTTCCAGGCTTTCTCCAGATCTTCCTTGAGTCCTTAGTATTTCTCCAGTTTCTCATGTTCCTTTTAAATTATATTTCCATCGTTGGGGATGGCTACATAAATCATTACGGCTTTCCTTTGCTGCTTATCTATGATCACTATGTCCGGTTGGTGGACCAACACCATT
The DNA here is from genome assembly GCF_017639745.1 of Melanotaenia boesemani. Classification (NCBI taxonomy): domain Eukaryota; kingdom Metazoa; phylum Chordata; class Actinopteri; order Atheriniformes; family Melanotaeniidae; genus Melanotaenia; species Melanotaenia boesemani. Next base: position 17,191,249 of record NC_055685.1, read on the forward strand.
TTGCCAGTCTGTATGTGGTGCTACAAGATCTTAGCCCTCTCATTCTCCACCACCTTGGGAGGTGTTTCCCATTGTGACCTAGGAGTCTCCAGTCCATTTTCTGCACAGATGATTCTGTACACTATGGCTGCTTGGTTATGGTGTTCCATGTACTCTTTGCCTGCCGGTATCTTGCACCCTGCTGTTAGGTGCTGGATTGTTTCAGGGGGCTCTCTGCACAGCCTGCACCTGGGATCCTGCTTAGTGTGGTAGATCTGAGCCTCGAATACCTTGGTCCTCTAGACTTGCTCCTGTGCTGCCATGATTAGTAACTCTGTTCTGTTCTTCAGTCCAGCCTTCTGTAGCCATTGGTAGGTCTTGTTCATATCCACCACTTCAGTTATCTGTCAGTGGTACATCCCTTCCAACTCCACCAGTGACCATTGCCTGAGACATTCACTGAGTGCCTCACCTCTTGGGGCCATCTTCCTGATGCATTCATGGAACTTGGATGTTTCTTCTTTGATAGTGGCACTGATGCTCACTTAGTCCTCGGCCTCCCTCTGCACTTAGTGTATAGCTTCTGGACACTGGACTGGATTTGGGGTGAAACCAGCTTGTTATGCCATTAAAAAACAAATACACGCACTCACACACATACATATATATATATATATATATGGGTGTGTGTGCGTGCGTGTGTGTGTGTCAGCTTCAGTACACAGTCTCGGAGGCAACCATCATGAGGAGGCAGAACGACTGGACGAGACGTTAAGTTACTTTATTGTCGATATTTTCACCAAGACACCCTACACCAACCAACTAGAATGACCACAACTGACTGCTTATATAGTAGACAAGCTTAATTGGATCATATATACAAAGAAATAATGGAAAATAGTTACATTAAAAGTTTCCCAGAGACTATACATATATTTACACAAACTCAAACTACTCAAAAATCATACTAAATAATCCAACCAATGATTAACCAGAACTATAGAAAATTATTCCCCACAACTCCTCCTTAACTTATTTTCAACCTTGAAACGCATGAACACCTGGGGACAGCTTTTGTCCACGTACTACTCCTGAGTGGCAGAAAAAAGTAAAACGTAAGTACAAATATCAAATACACTTCTTAGTATCTTTACTTAATATCTCAGTGAAAACCACCAGTGCACTATTTACTAACTGTTTAGCTAAACCAATTATATCTACCTTGTCTTTGCAGGTGAGTGTAACATGGAAGATTCCTGGCTTCTGCTACTACACACATACACACATCATAAACCAATAAACTAATTAACTTAAGCTCTGTGTAAACTTTTAATGTTTGTCTTAAGACATTAAATTAAAACGTGTTTACCAGTCAACCTGTCTTTGCAGTCATCAATACACTATGAGGTAACAGGGGTTCATTGTGACAAAAAAAAAAAAAAATATATATATATATATACACACACATATTTATATATATATATATATATATATATATATATATACACACACACATATATATATATATAGACATATATATAAATACAAGAAATCTATATTAAAGAAATGAGAAGTAAACTATAGTTTAAAAAAACACTGAGTTTGTTTACTATCTGTTTATTGTCATTAAAATCTGCTTTTATGACATCGATGACAATCGGATTTGGGGAAACGAAGCAATAATCGACAATGAAGAGCGGCAGCTAAACTGTTTGGAAAAATGCTCATGAGCAGCGTTGTCCTTTACTGGGGACATGACCCCACCAGTTCTTTAGATGGCTAATTTTGTCCCCACCACTTTTCAGAAAGCATAATTAATAAATATAAACTAAGTTTAAAGATTAAATATTAAATAAGTTTAATTTAAGAAATATGTATTTCCGGTAAGAAAGCAAACATTTAGCTTGTACAGAAAGTCAGTGAGTCATGAATTCCTGTGAACTCTTGTTTCTCTAGCAATGTGGAAAAAGGTATAGAGTTAAAACAACACAGCTATTAAATGTCATCTGCGTGTAGTTATTAGGAAATTGTATTCCCAAGGTTTAAGATTATTGTCAAAACAATCTTGTGCAGTTATGCTGTTTTCTTTTTTTCCTTTATATCAGGTGACACGTGTCTGTAATTTTTATTTGTGCACAAAGTAATTTAGGCACAAAAATGTTTCAAAATTTAACTGTTCTCATTTTTTGTGAAGTTTAACAATATAATGACTGTGAAATAAATGGTTTTGTCTGCAATAATTACTAACCAGCTTGTATTCACTTAATATCATGACCTAGCTAATTAAATACATGCTTCCATTTGACTGATTTGTTCTTAAAACTGGTTTTGCATTAACAACAACCACAGCCTCAGAGCTGTATTGTCCTTACTCACTGAGACTCACATGTAAGATGGGTCCACAAATTCTTAACAGAACTTAAGTCAGGCAGTAAGAAAGCAGACAGATTATTATTTATGTGCGTAATTTTTTACCCCTGCAGTTTATTGAGCTGCAAACCCCAGCTCAGTACCAGTAGTTAATGAGAATATCTTGGCTTAACTTTGACCATGTCTCAGAGTACCTGACAACTTGTTCTTGTTTGTAGTTTGCATCGGGCACTGCAGAAAGTTCAGTATTTTTTATTTATTTTTAGGTCCAATTCTCAAATGATATCCATATCTACAAACTATTTAAACCATTGTGGTATAAAGCAATGTAAAGCCTTTATATGGGCTTGTAGTATCATACAAAAACACTCTTATCCTGTGCATGCCAGCATAACAGCATAGGCCTACAGATGATTAAAAAAAAGAATAGTCCTGTGTCTTATAATTGTGCCTAACATGTTAAAATGGTTAAAATTGTTTCCTTGTCCATTATTTGTTAAAAATTAAGGACAACGGGTCTCATTCACCAACTGAACAAATTGTTCTTAAATCCTACTCACTGCCATTTTTCGGAAATTGTGGCATTCACCAAAATCTTCGTATGTTGGATTTGTTCTTAGCTAAGAACAAAACCTACAACACTCAGGAGTAGCCTACTCTTAGGAACATCTGAAAGCCGACACAAGTCGCTTTCGAGGCTGATTTAATTCCACTGCTGGTCGTCCTCTACACAATCGGTGCAAAAGACATTCCCTCAACCACAAGAATTTCACTCCATAAATGTCTAAAGTCACTTGTGACTCCCAGATCCACCTGCTGACTGTGGTCTTTAATAATTAAAATTTACTAAAATGATGTCTATTTATTACAATAATTAATTTTAATAAGAATTCCAGGTTATTTCCTGGTTAATAACGCCTACCAGACTCACCTAGATGATTTATAAAACGCACCACTCGCTCTTTAGGTGAACCCACCTTAAAATGATGTCACAGCGGGTAGGAAATTTGCTTTACAAACTGTGTAAGGTACAGTAGGCTATGTAATGAAATTTTATTCGGTGTACTACTTTCCGCTTTAGCCACGTCACCGCGAAAATGTGCGTCTTGACGCGCTCATGGGACCAGACTGCAGCCTGTCCAAGTTCAGGAGTTATTAATGATCAGATTAGATATAAAAGCCGTTTTATATTATTTGCAGCTCACCATGTGATTAATTGTGTCAAAGTTAAGAGTTAAAAATGCGGAAAATCAGGCTTCATTGCACATATTTATTATTTTTTGTTTTCATTAATCAGTTTCATTCTGTTTTTCCTCGTCTGTTTCTCTTAAGTTTGCACACGATCTACGAGTTGCGACCTTTTGCATTTTGGGGGCGTTTACCTATGCAAAGTAGGGCCGGTGGGCATGACACCTGCTCGTCCGTCCTGTCAGCTTATGGGTGATTGGTATTCCGCGATTTACGAACATTTCCGTAAACATCTGACGGAAGGTTTTCATAAACTAAACTTCTCAAGTAAACTCTTGTTGTTAGAAGATATTGGTAATTGAGACTCATTATGATCTGATAATGTTGTCTCTGTGCTAAATTATATGCATGATATTCTGATTTCTAGCAGCTGTGAGCTTTACACGTGGTTGAGACTTGTCCAGTAGATGTTGCACATATGCTAATATAATATCTACTCTTTTCAATGTTGTGTAGTTTGTTTCCCACTGTAATTACCTCTAGTTATAATTACAGAAAGGGGATGTGCTTGTATGCAACTATGTCAGACTCAAATATTCTCCATTTTGTAAAATTTATTAGTTATTTAAAAAAAATGTTTTTGATATTAAAATCTTTTAGGGATACATTTTCTTGGATCATAGTGGGAGTACATGAACACTGCCTCTCGAGTCTTAGTAGATCATGTAGCTCCTGTCCTCAGATCTTTACCCTTTCAAAGAACTGACTTCAAAATCCAGCTGTTAGTTAACAAAGCACCGAATTATTTAGGGCCAAAATACATTCAGGATGTTCTGGTTATGAACCAACCAGATCCCTCGAGTCATCAGGATCAAGCCTACTTTCTGTTCCTAGAGCTTTTATGCTTTTATATTTGCTGATTTTTATTTTTATTTTTTTAAACTGTTAATTCCCCAAATCAGAACTTTATTTCTATTTTATTTTAGCTTTTTTCTTTCGGGTTTTTTATATTTTATTTCTCTTAAAGTTTGTTTTAAATGCACTTGTTATTGCTTCCTGCATCCCGTTGTAATGCTTTCAATGTTTTATGTAAAGCACTTTGAATAGTCTCGTAGATGAAATGTACTGTATAAATAAACATCCCTTGCCTTGCTTTACAGCGTGAAACAAAGCAATAGTTTGTCTTTGATGGGCGCTGTCCAGAGTGCTGAAGATATGTAGCTCAAACCATGTACTGTCAGTAGAGAGCCAAGAGCCAGTCCCATCCAGCCCAGTGTCATCAAAATACTTGTTTCCTCGTAATTTTTCTCCCATCCATGCCTGGTTAGTGGCGTGGGGGAGGGGAGTCCTGGCTAGGTTTAGATGTTGATAAATTCATGGTGATAGGTTGGTGTCTCCCGGCGTGGACACGGTGTTATGTCCAATTTATTATCACAGTTTGTTATGATACAGTGACGTAGACTATTTATTTTACTTTTTCGTGGTGTAAAAGCATGTTACTGTCAGGTAATTTAAGCTAAAGGTAATTCTTCGACACCGTCCGCCAGATCTTCTTATAAACAAGCTTAGGTTAGAAATACCGATTCCTTCGAGAGGACTGAGGTTATCCGTGGTGAAGAAGCGGCCGCTTTAAAATGAGCAGGTTCTAACGTCAGCACCGTTTGAGACACGTGGTTTGCCATCCAATAGCCTGATCTGGGCTTTACTCAGCCTCTCTCTAACAGGAGATTCCTCTGGAGAAGACTAAGACTGGGGTTTGCCAAGGCTGCAACGTCGTCACCAGATTCGGTTGGACCGAGATTTGCTTCTCACATCTGCAGCATCAGTTTATATTTCCAGCTAGAAGCACCGTGTAGCAATCATGTCTGTGGCGGGACTGAAAAAGCAATTTCACAAAGCTACTCAGGTAAGAGGACGCGACGTCCCGTGCACCAGCAGGTCTCACTATGTTCCACTGAAACAGTCACGTTGATAGCGCGTAATGGAGACATGATGTTCATTCTTCTTATTGATGGTTAAATCATGCATATCTTAGCCGAGCTCATCTGTAGTATCTCTGTAGTTCTCCATCTGCTAACCAGATAACCCAGAGCTGCCCTAGTGTTGAGATGTACTCCATTAAAAAGGCTGGTGTGGTGCAGCATTGCACCAACAGAATAATACATCACTCGCGTCTGCAGCGCCCGTGTCAGTTTACTCTGCTTATTAAATGCATGATGGGGAGACATAATTATTCAGTGCCACGACGTGCGTGGCCGTCTGGGAGGCAGATGGCACACCAATGTGATAATCGTGATTTCGGGGACGTCAGTTCCTCTCTGTACCCTTCAGATGACATTCTGCACAGAAAACTAGCAGAGCTGCAGCTCGTGGCGGCTGTTCACACTTGTAATGCACAAGTTGTCGCCCAGAGCAAAGGCGGTTTAAATCTGTATTTCTTCCAGCCAACCACAGCGGGAACTCCGACGCGTACCTTGTTATGCAATCATTAAATGCGCCTTGACGGAAATCCGCTACCACGAGCATCGACACGCCATGACCTCAGCGCCCTCTAAACGCACGGGTAACATTAAATCACATCTTCCTATTTCTGAGCCATCCTCTCGTCAGATGTTAGCCGCAATACACGATCAGTTATTCAATCCAAGGTTACTCAGAAGATTCGTCAACCCAGCCCACCCATAGTCACAACCTATTGATGTTACTACCATATTAAAAGGCTCGGCCTGTAAGTGTCACCACCATTTGCTTTGGAGCTCATCAGGGTGGTTGTCATTAGTCAAAAGTCCTCCATAAGTGGGACCTTTACTGTCAGAGGCGGTGACAGATCCATGCCTGCAGCTCATCATAAGCTCAAGGCTTCTGAGCAACCTTTATTTCCGGTTCTGGCTGGGAGCACAAGGGTCTCACGGAGGTTATGCATTTGTAGGGGTGAGTCACAGTGACACTGACAGTCAGCTCCAGGCTCCACACAAGCAAGGCACCTGGAGGCTGAGTCACAAACACATGCCTCTGGCTCCCTTCTTGTCCAACAAATCCCCCAAATAGCTTGTAGTTAGCAGTTTGCTTTATTCTTCATCTTTATGAGCAGCTGTCACTGAGATAGAGAGAAATGATTGCTTAATACTGATGACAGTAATAGTAGCATGCCTGCTGAAAGCCTTTAGATTTCAGCCTCTGGTTTGTGCATTGGAATTTAATCTGTGTATAAAAATGGAAGTTCATCCACACAATCACCAGAGGGGGTCCAGTGTGAGATGCATCATGTTCTTAGTTCATTAATGTCTCCATTAGTCTTTTAAAGTAATGCAACACTGGCATTTGATAAGCTTAGATGATTCCAGATGGTTCCAGCAGCATTAGCAGATCAGAGATGAATCCATAAATCATGACACAAAGAGCTCCTTCATGCAAAAGGGTTTGGTTTAAAAAAAACAAAATAGAAAGCGAGAGAGAGAAAGTTTTTTTTGATTTTCTGTCAACCATTCTCTATTTCTTTTATAAAGAGATCATTTTATTAGATTGGAAAAAGACAGCAGCCCCCACAAGGCATTAGATAGCTGCACAGATTGGGTAGATTCTGTGTGATGAGTCTATTGCTACCAGTTAGTCTTCTCTCCATCTCTGCAGAGTTTCATTTCAGCTTCATATTTATTTGTGTTTGTAAGAGTGAAGTGGGGATGCATTTAGATCTTTATTTCAGTAAATATGCATACAGTTATTTGGCTCTAAGCATGCAAGCATGACGAGGTGTTGTTGAGTGTGGAAATGTGCAGGGAATATGAAATTTGTAGATTTTTCACAGCTCTGTCTTCATCAGAGCTTTATTCCCCTTGTGGTTCTTTTCGGCTCTAGGCTCACAATGAGTTGTCTCTGTGGTCTCCTGCCGTCTGCTCTTCAACATTACAAACAACGCACACACTGCCTTCCTCCCCAGACTCTTAGTGGCAGAAGGCTCCCTTCAACCCTTAAGTTTTCATGCCTCAGCCTTGTAATCCAAGCCCAGACTTATCTGCAATCTGGCTACTCGCTCACAGATATTTCCACTCATGTTTTCCAGCCATTCCTGAGGAAGACCACCACACCCAGTCAAGGAGGCGGGGGGATTTAGAGATTAAGAGTTTGGACCAGGGATTTAAAATAATCACATATGGGTTAGAGGGAGTGCATGTTTGTATGAATGGTTTTACCTTTAAAAAAAAGAAAGAAAAAAAAGCTTCAATATTTTTCTCTTATGCAATTGTGAAGACTGAGCGTGACTGCTGTAGAGGGGTGCATTATGGATAAATTAGTTTTTGAATTTTTCATTAATGATTTAAGACATGTTAAAATAAATAAGATCTACTGCAAATTGCATGGTTGCAACTTTTGAGGATATGTTTTGTTTTTGTTTTTTCTCGTTTAAATGATTTAGATTTGAATATGGTTGAATTTGATCATATCATTTTATGGCCCAGATATTTCTTACATTTATTAATTGGCCTGCAGTAATGGATATTAGCTACATTTTCTAGCTTTTTCAATCTGCTATGTACATTGAGTAAGATTTTATGTTTTAATACACAATATAAATGTTTATTATACTAGATAGAAATCAGTTAAGTTCAAAAGGACACAATAACCCATGCATCTTGATTCAAATAGTAATCCCCTACCACAGTCATATATGTAGACTGGAAATATTTCACATCCAAACCTGCTGCACAGCCTTCATAGTTCAGTACGTCACAAATGAGTAATTATCAGTGTTCAGCATCTGCTCTGTGAGCGACAGAAAAGCCTCACTCTTGTGGAGGAGGCTTGCAGCATTTCTTCATTATTATGGACTTTTCAGGGAAAAACTGCTTGTAAAAGTTACTGGTATTTTATGAGATTCACACAGACACACTCACAACCTCAGCTTCACATTCTCACATAAATCACAGAGTAATTTATTTCACGCAGCATGAGCTACACGTTTCTCTGACAGAAGACATCTCTCTCCTTTTCACTGAAGGACATTGAGGCTCAGTGTGGAGTATTAACAACTGGGATCATTTTAAAGCACCAAGCATGAGCAGCAATGTGTAGCAGCGTCATAGTAGATTGCTATTTATTTATTCATTTTTTTTACCAAGTAGTCCGTTAGTAATTCTCACTTTGGGCAATGACACAAAGTGATGCAAGTGAGCATACGCTAACAAACTGCAAATCCTGCAAACAGTGATGTTTAATCTAAACAACACACAGTTAAAGCATGGATTCATGCTCTATTATTTTTAGCTAAGAAGTTGTATTTTTAAAGGGGATGACTGCTGCTTTCTATTTTGTAAGTCAACTTATCCTCAGAGTTAGATGAGTCAAGCTTAACGCAGATGCTATTCTCACGATAACTTGATCAGATTCAGGTCCTGCAGCGCATTGTGTGCACACAAACGTGATGAATATACTCACGTGGTGAAGCACTTGATTTAAGATTGTCCACTGATAGTTCAGAAAAAGAAGCTTGTTGTGTTTTAATCAGGATGTGGTTTAAGGACATTCCTTTTGTATATGTAAGGCTACAGAGAGCTCATTTTATCTAATTGGAGTGAGCATATGCCACAAGAAGGAAGGCAAAAACGTGTGAAAGTATGCCAAAATGAGGAAGGGTGGGGGGGTCTCTGGAGGTGTTGCCTCTGCAGTTTTTTAAGATAAAATGGATTCTTTTCTTCTTGTTTATGTCAGAAAGTCTCCTCACAAGTTAAGCCTTAGTATGCAGGTCATGTATTTCTTAATTCAGTCAAAGGCACTTGTATATTAGGTTAACCAATAGTATTTTCCCTACGTTAAGTGCTATCTTTAAAAGGCTAAACTCAAAAATAGGATATACTTTTGACTGTGGAAACGTTATGGTGCTTTTTATCATAAATCAAACTTTGCATCTCAACTGCACCTTCTGTAAATGAAGAGCCCACTCATTGAAGTTAGTCCACTATAAGACACAAGGCTATCTTGGACTGAGCACTGTGCTAAATACTGTAGTCATGTTTTTATTTCAGCAACATTTTTGGCTGTAGATTAACACCGTATGGCTCTGTACTGCATACTTCATTAACTTTTGTATTTGTCAGATTGATAAATAGGGTATGAGAGCTCCACTGGCTTCAGAAATATGAGAGTTATTTAAACTCACTGTGAAGTACTGAATGAGATACATGCACTGAAAGCACAGTATGAAATCAACTTACGCCACCGTTTCACTGGAATATTCGGTGATCCATTTAATTGGGCCTGTTATGCTTCAAAAATCATCTCTTCACTTGTTTAAATTTGGCATTGAGAAATTTGTAGGTAAAAGATGAAAAACAACGCAAGCCGCCACCGTAGAAGAGATGTAACCGAATTACCTGTCAAGACGGTGCAGCTGCTTGCAGGTGTCTGTGATGTTTGGAAGTATTTTTAGAAGTCATGGTATCAGTGAGCAGTTACCAGGTAGGATTGGATTATGCTCATTATAGTGGGTATTGCAGTTTTTATTTTTAAGTCAGCCATGATTTGACATGAGCTTTCACAGTATGTGTGCTGCATACTAATATCAGGGCTTAAATGTGTCACACAGATCATCCGACATTTCATTTTAGCTTGTAGCTTTGCCACAAATAAGAAAACTGTTCATTTTTTCTTCTTTTTGGTTCAGTTCAATCCATGGATTAATTTGCACACTTCCATATTGTTTTTCTGAAAAAGTGCACAGCATGCAAGCGTGCATATGAACGATGTAGATGTATATCCATACTCGCCGAGGGACATCACCAGGGTCCTTGGATGTGGTTGATGCCTGCAGGGCTTCAGGAGAGCAGATTGTGAGGGGGTGACTCATCCAGCCTGGATCTTTGCAAAGGCTACTGCAGTGCAGCGTAAAACGGATCCAGCTGGGTGATAACAGATGGGGTGGGAAGGACAAAAAGAGTGGAGCTAGTAAGGAAAGATAAAAGAAAAGGAAAGGAAAGAAAAATATGCGAGCTGGTAAGAAGTGGAAGACAGGCAGAGGAAGGATTTAAAGTCAGCAGGAGTGTGGCAATCAGAAAATCTGCAGGGATTTTATCTCTTGCAGGATGAAGGAGACATTTTTTTGGTCATGCTGTTTTTTCAGTTAACATGGAGCCAGGATATTTTTATGTCTTTGTGTTATTTCCTGTTACAGAGGCTGTTGGTAGTTGCTCACCACTACCAACTGTCAGTTATTCTGCAGATAATTCAGCCAGTGAACTGATCTGTGTGAAATATGTTAGATTTTCATGCATTTTTTTGGACTTCAGTTTAGCAGCAAGGATAAATCAGGCAAAGGAGCCATCTCTGAGCTCTAAACTTTATTGTCAAAGTCACCTGAAAACTCAAATTATACACTAAATGCATTGAGGTGAGATTTCTCAGTAAAGGAGTAAGCTAAGCTGCACTGAAGCTCGCACTAGACCAGTCAACACCCGAAAGAGAATATTACCATATAAATGGTTACACCGGTAAGATAACATAAATTTAATGACAATATACCAAACACGTGTACCGTGTGTAATGTGGAAAAGGGGGTGTTTTTTCATTGTATTTGGCAGCACAGAAAAATGTTATCCTACTGGGAGAAGGTTAACAGAGGGGTGGAAAAGATGATCTCTGAGGAAACGCCAGTGGACCCCAAATTTATTATTTCTTTACTTTACCATAAAGGGCGCAACTATGTAAAAACTGAAATTGTTTGGATGAAGGTCTGTATTTTGCATGCTTTAAAGGGATTGCTTTACTCTGGAAAATAACTGAAAAGCCGAGTGTAACACAATGGATCAGGCAAATATTAATATCTTTTCCTTTAGCGAAACTAACTTGTACATAGGAAAGCAAGCCTGGGGGCCATTTACAAATGTCCTGAAATATATGGACCTGTCAGAGAATGAAGAGGAGTGATGAGAACCATGTTTTTTAAACCCTGACCTATGGTAAATAAGAACTCACTAAGGCTATGGCATAGCAACTTCTGTATGGCTTCAGTTGATTATCAAAAAAGCAATGATGGTAAAGGTTTGAGATTCAAGGATATGGTCAAAGTTATGGCTATGAGGGAAAAACCAACATCAGTTTCAGACCTGTAACAGAAAAAAAAGTAAAAATGCACCATACTGACTTCTGCCTCTACCTATGTGGGACACTTCAGTTTGTAAGAAAGTGGATATGGAATCCTTCCCTCCTCAGCTGTAGCGATTATCTTTCACATGTGTCTTGTGTTTATGAGTCAGATGACAAAAACTGAATGTTATGATGGTTCCCCAGAAGATCCAAACTTATCCAAGTGCAGCAATGCAGTAAAAGTGATGCTGCACTGGATGGAATCCAGCAGAGCAGTACCTGCAGTGATGCATCTCCCCTCCCCACTCTCAACTTTTTATCCCAGTTTATTTCCTCTCCTACTGGTGTTTCTAATACTCTCCATCTTTGCCTGTTCATCATCTTCCAGCTTATAAGACATTTTCAGTTACCACAGTAGAGACCTTGTTTCAAAATGTCTCCATCGAGAGTTTTCCACCTTTTTTCCGGGTTCTCTGCTGTCATTTCTATTTTTGTCACCTCACTAACAATTGCAAACTGTTTACCTTTCTCAGATGTTTGATCCTGGCCTGCGAAAGAGGCTCCTTTCTTGAGCTTTTCCAACAGCAAAATCTTCCACAGGCTCTCTGACATGTTTTGCTATATATAAAAGCAGCAGTGACAGTTTTTGTTCTAGTTTGTTGGTGGAATGTCACCTCAATCACCACGCCTCTAACAAATCCTTAGTTATCTTGACACCACATTAATCCTCTAGTACAATGTCACTGTATGTTGGCCTCACGAGTGTGTGACTTGCCATCGCAGAGTAGCTACTGGACATATGGTATACATCAGAAAATAATGTGTTTACTAAATCTGTATTTTAGAAAAAAAAAGAGAATAGTGTGCACTTGTAGTAGTCATAGAGTCCTCAATGTTCTGAGGTCAGCTTTGTTCTGGGGGTTAAAGACAGACGGACTCAGCCTCCACCAGTTCTATTATTAGCTCATCCTGTGGTTAGATGCTGTTGGCACATTTTGAACTGGAGAGGAAAACTCATTCAATGTCCAGAAGAAACATGAATGAACAACATTTAGCCAGTGTCATATAAAAAGAATGATGCCTGGCAGACTCATTCATTCTCATGGTAAGACACCAGATGTGATGGTTTTTTGCCCTTCTTTGTCCATGGATTTTATTCTCTGTCTTCTTTTTATTTCTCCCTCATCCTTCCTCTCTCTGAACATCTCTATTCAGGCCGTGGTTGATGATTTATTCAGGACTTGTATATTATACATTCTGGGTATCAACCACTGTGGAAGAAATGACGAGTCTTGGTGCTGGCAAAGAGAAATTCTTGGGAAATGATTTTAAGCATGAAATCAGCTATTCTGGATGTCATTGTATGTATTTTAACTGTCTATTTAGAATACAACTATAATGTGAATTGTTTAAAATGATGTATTTTTGTACATGTTTGATTGCTTTTTATTGCATAATAATTCCATTGTTAATTTCCAGACTTGCCAAGAGAAAATTAGTTTCTTTTATTACAAGAAAATAGCACAAACAATGATAGTGGTGAATTAAACTGTCCCTCCCTCACACACAGACACACTCATATTTCTACCTCAGGGACAGTAAGGTCACATCGTTATTAGCCAAGAAGCCTCCAGTATATTCTCCTCGGTACCCTTTCATATTTGCACTTGTTCTTAGCTTTTGTTTAGCTGTAAAAGGGATGTGCATATGATGAACAGCTATGCATTATAATTTGGAGATATGGATGCATTTACAGCCCCAGTGACCTTGCTCAGTGAGGTAGTATGTGTGCTTGTTGTGTAGTACATTTGCTTAGAATATAAGGTCATGGTCCAAACTGAGGTCATGAACCAAATCACATGAGATAATCACATTTTAAGGCTAAGGATTAAAGAGACAACTAGAAGCACTCAAAGAGCAGAACTCTGCCAAGCCATTGTAATTTTTTTCAATAATTGTGGGCATTATTTTTTAGTCAGAAGTTGTAATGGCAAATTTATCCCCATCTCCCCATGGACAGGCGCAAACCTATGTCAAACCCGGTGGTCACATGACCATGAACAGCTTGCCAGTGAAACCAAACCCTGCATCATACCACTGTCCGTGTTCAACTTGTTCTCAAAGTTTTAATTTTTGAAAATGAAAATGATCCATTATGTCACAAGGTTATGTTGATACCCTCAGTGTGAAGGGTCGAGTAAAATATGAGGCAAAGCTAATGGAAGTAGGACTGAACAAATGCCTTCATGTCTATCTGCTGTCACATTGTAAAGGAGCTGCTGACAAGAAACACTGAAAACTTCACAAAAACCACCATATGTTTTACAATAATATCATTATAAATGTTTTACTCACCAGTCACAAAATGGTCTGAAGAAGTTGTCAAATATTTAAAACGACTCCAAGGTGTACCGCCGCTAGCCAGTTATCACATCTTTCTGTTTTTTTGTGTCTTTTCAGTAGTTTGAAGAATGATCTCTTACTGTCTGTGGAACAACTGTGTTTATGGCAGCCAACCACAACACAACTTCCTGGCATATTTAAAGGAAACTCTACGACAATCAAAGAAAAATCTGACGATCGATCCTGAAAATCCAATAATTGTTACGCTTTAGCAACCTTTTGTTTTTACCAGCAAAAGACCCAGATGTGACAAAGTTCACAGATGCCTTTAGAGTCCTTTAATAAAATCTATATATATACTAAACATAATATATATGGCCCCAGATTTCAGCTCATCAACAGTTTGGACTGATCTTTTTGATTTGATATTTGTGATCTAGCATTAACTTGCTGAAAAAGAAGAAATAATAATAATAATAAAAAGAAAAGCTTTTTATTTGAAATTTTATCTCCATTTTACAGAATTATAACCTTGGTTCTCTTCTTCTGAGCAGTTCCTCCAAAAATACTTTTCCTCTTAAATCCTAAATGGTTTCATGTTCAATATGTTGTGACACAATTTAAAGCTCATCAGTGGATTATTACAATAGAAAAATTTGTTCCTGTAGTGCAAAATGAAAGTAGGGCAGAAATCAGAAGGAAAATTATATAACGAAGGGGAAAGTAATGGAATGAAGACGAGCAGGATACAGGATGAGCAGAGGGAGAGAGGAGTAAGTAACGTCCTCAGTAAAAGATTTAATTTGGCTCATGAAGGGACAGATATTAGAGTTAGGAGGGAGCATAACCTACTTTTAAAGGTATGTCCATGTTTGCTGAAGCAACCTTTTAGCTTTGTTCGGAGAGAACAGTTGGTATTTCAGCATGTAGATGCTCCCTCAATACAAAAAGCTCTTCTTTGATCTTAACCTTGGATGCAGACCGTGAACCCACTCGCCCTTGTGCACAGACTTGGTCCTCCCGCCAGCTGTAGAGCTGAAGCCGAATGGCTTGTCAGGGATTATACTCGGATTAATCTGGGCACAGTGACTTTGCATCATATTGGAGCTGTGTGTGACTCAGAATCAGAACGATGCAGCTGTAATCTGTGAAACGTGCTGCATGTGCAGGAGACCACCAGATGTAACATGTGACAGGGTCAGAGAGGCAAGTTTTTTTTTTTTTTTTTAACACATCAGGGAGATATTTTTAGTTTATTTCATTTGGGGATATAAGTACCAAAATACTTTTTTTTTTTCTCCTGGGGAGTGAGGATGATTGTGTGAGAATACAGAGCTGTTTGCTATGATCCATTTTTTTTATTATGAGTTTATGCATATAGATTTAGAGCTTCAGTTTAATTATAACTATAATGTTTAATTGCCATCATGCATTTGCTAAGGCATTGAGTGATTATTTAATTGTTATTGCTCTGTGTAAACATCCATCTTCATCTCCTTCAATAAGACATGCTACAGGCATAAAAGTAAACACAGGTGTTTTGCTTTTCTTTTACCATGGATAAGGAACCTTAAATTCAAACGAGAACCAGTCTTTCATTCAGGTGGATGTGGTACATCCTATATGCAGGTGTCCATATTTGGAGCCATGTGTAAGATGTGAGGTGTTTGCAAAATATATTAAATAAACTATTTTTAGTAGATGATGGTGTGCATTTTGTTCATGAAGTAAGCTAAGTCGGTTTTGCACTTTAGTGTAAAACAGACCAAATATCAGTTTCCTGAGTCTTTTAATTTGCATAATTTCTGCACAAAGAGCATTAAAATCAAATCAATATGCAGTGTGCACTGTGAGGGGTGTTTGTGCAGTAAAAGCAACTGAATAATGACATTTCATTCAACAAAACATTTACATAATATGATGAAAATTTTTAACCATGTTATTAGAATAAATAAACCTCAGAGGAACAACAACACATGATTTATAATTTTGTCATTATTTACTGAGCAAAAAAATAAGCCAAGCTGTAGAAACAAGGTGTGAATTAAAGTACTCCTTGACTAATAGCTTGTAGAGCCACTGTTAGCGTCAATAATGATGAAATTATTTCCTGTTTGATGTTTAAAGGCTTTCTATTCATTGTAAGGGATTTTTGTTCCACTCTTCTTTACAACTTTGCTTCAGTTATCAGGTCCCACCACAGTACTTCAGCCAGACTGAGGTCTGGACCACTGCAGCATTTTCTTTCTTTTTTTTTTTTTGTTTTTTTTGTTTTTTTGTTTTTTCCAGACTCTACACAATAGATTTGCTGCTCTGCATTGAATCATTGTCCTGTTGTTTGACTCAGACTTAGCCAATCTTTAAATAAACGAGTTCATTGTTGATTCAGTGCCTGCAATGTGTCCAGGTCCAGCAGCAAGCCAAGCCCCAAATTGTTTGCAAAATTATCTTATAAA
Source organism: Melanotaenia boesemani (assembly GCF_017639745.1). NCBI lineage: Eukaryota > Metazoa > Chordata > Actinopteri > Atheriniformes > Melanotaeniidae > Melanotaenia > Melanotaenia boesemani. The sequence continues at coordinate 17,207,661 of NC_055685.1, forward strand.
CCCTCCCAGGCTGAAGGGCAGCTGATCAAATTTATCTGATTAGCAGCATCTAGCTGCTACTTACTCAGTTAATTCCCAGAGAAGCAGGAAGGGTCTACATAGTTTTCCACACATCACTTCAGCATTTTGACTTTGAGCATTTTTTGTTAATTAAATAATAAAAAAGTGTAAACTGTCGTGTGTGTTTATCTGGGCTTGTATTTAACTAATTTTACGACTGGTTAAAAACAAAACTATTTCTTTAAGGTTTTGTCACATTAAACAAATTTAATGTACTTACTTATTCACTTGTCTATAAATTATTTATGTTAAATGGCTTGACAGCATCTGATGATGTTGATTTAACCAGATGGAGTAGTTGTTGACATATTTTAATTCCTCTGAGAATATTTTATTAGAGGTTATTCTTCAAACGACTGATACATAGTAGCTTAAGCATAATATAGGATACAAGCATAAGAGAGTAATCACATTATTGGAAAGGGGTTTAAGTGTGGTGTAAAACGTGTCTTAAGGGACATTTCTTGAATTTCCTCTATAATGCAAGAAAATACTCATGTAAGATTCACTAAGCATTTTTAAATGGGCTTGTGTCCTTCCTGGTGGCAGAATTTGAGGAGAATTAGACACACCATGCACATATTAAAGGAATGCATCGTAAAAACAGGGTGTTTATAGCTGGGCTGCAGCCCATACATTATTGATTTGACCTACTTTGTTTGCAGAAGCACAAATGCAGCACTTCTGCCATCTAAAACAGCCTCAACAAAAACTGAATCTCTTAACCTTAATGAAAGGATTGTTTAGCAGTGCTGGTAAATTTGACGGCTCAAGTTCTGTTAGGATGTAAGAGACCAAAACAAGGGGTGTTCACCTTATAAACAATTTCCAGTCACAATCAGTTTGGGGCATTTCTATCTACATGCTGGAGATCAATTCACAGTACATGATAACCTGTTTGTTGTCGTTTGTTTTTGCTTTGATTTATTTATTTTTTATTTTTTGTTACTAAATATTATTCTAGACTCTGAGTCCATTAACATGCACACCAAAATCTGATCATTACCTGATTTCTGGTGTTATCAGATAATTCAAGTGGTCATGTAAACAGCATGTTCATTATCAGATTATTATCAGATTATGAGAAATTGTGTTAACACACCTAAATTTCTCTCCGATATTCCAGTGTCTTTGTGCATGTAAATCCATATGTCCAATTTATTTTGAGTTTTTTACATCTGTGCATGTGCAAAAGAATCCTTTTAACGAAAGAGGTCAAAAAGGCGGAAGTGACGAAGTCACAATGGGACAAAAGAAAATTAAACCAAGATGGTGTGCAGCAGCAGGAAACAAACAAAAATAAATTTCTGGAATGAGTGTTTTCATTTCTAGCATGCTCTCAAGAAATGAAAACCCTGAATTTTATCCATCTCTTTGACGGGAGAAAATACCAAAATTGGCGCACCCTTCAACTAGTGTTAGCTACAATGACCGCTGACCAGATTTCCTATGTATGAGTAGTACAGGCGGATGTGCGCATAGTATAGAGGTGAAATATAGAAAACCAATCCTCACTCTGAACACACATCCAGCACGCACGGTTTTGAAGAAGTGGTAACTGTAAAACTCTTACACCAAAACCAGGGACAGACGCTTGTTGTAGGCGACGCAACCGTCATTTCCTCCACTTGAAGTATAAACATACGTTAAATGAATTGGATCATGGACTGCTAAATGTAGACACGGATCCTTTGATTATTGGATTTCAGAAGTGCATGTAAAGCATCAAATTAGATTATTATATTTCTGGTGTGCAGGTAAACGGGCTGAATAACAACTGTAATGATTATTCTGTCATTTCATGTGTTTTACAGGTTTAACCAAACTAACAGTACAAAGAACAAAACCCTTTACTATTTACCGTTTACTGTTTACTATAAAAATATTTATATTTATTATCATATTTATGTTGACTTACAGGGTCCTCAGTGTGTGTCCTTTTTGTTGAGGAGCTACCATCAGCATTCCTGTTTGTCAGCCCCCTCTTGTCATGACCTTCTTTTCATGCAGGAAATCAAATCAAAGAGAACGGTGCTGAATAGCAGAGTCAATATGAAGTACACAAGATGTCTGGCTGCTGAGGCTTTTCAATTTTTTCATTTCTTATGGGGCCACTCCAGTTTGCGGCAGTATTACATTTTTTTCTTGTTATGCTTTATGATTAAATGTATTTTTTTGTTTGGAGGGTGAAAAACTTGTGTTTTTTTGCTCTTATATTGATTTTATTATAACTGTCCTGCTTGGTTCTACCAGGAATAATTACTTGTTTTTGATGATTGTTTGGCTCGAGGTTTGAAGTTAAAGACATTTATCTTCATCAAGAACGATAATAAATGTCCTTACATGGTAGACAGCCCGTGTCAAAAAAGGGGCTTTTGCAGAGACTGCAGGCAGACTGTGTGATCCTGGTGGATAACACCATTGTCTTGTTTTTACCAACACTTTTTCTGCAGGCTTGTCATCACAGCATACACACCTGACACATTGTCCTTTAACTTTTCTCATTTGTTCCTTGTTGTTACTCACATCTTTTCTTATCTTTTTTTATAACATGTCTTCATCTGTCAGTTACATAAATCTCCACTGAGTTTTCTGTTTGTAATTGTAATAATATGTCACACTGAAGCGCATTACACTAACATATTTAGGAAAAAGAAAACACATATGCATAGTTTTACACCTGTGCTCAGTTTAAATATGCAGAGCTTTCCATTTCTTTATTTATATAACATATGTGTCGAGAAACTGTTGCCAGTTTAAAAAATCTGTGGATTGCCTTTAGAAACATTATTTCAGTCCTGTGATTAAAACCATGCAGGTTGAGTATGAGGTATAATTTCTGCTTTCCATTCATGTGACTTTCATTTTATCTTTGTCTTACTGCGCTTCACCTCTCTCTTTTTCATGTGGCTGACTGATTTATTTTTGTTCTAAGTCTTTCTAGTCATGCTTAAATATTTGTAATCGTGTTTCTCCACCTCACATATGACCAGTAGTAATAAGACCTGTATCTTTTATGAAGGCTGTGAAACAGAGTGCTACTTAAAGTACCATTTCTTCCATCCTTTTCTAAAACTAAAAGTGTCTATGACTTTGTTCATTTTAATAGCAAAATTATATGCAATTTGTCACCTTGGATACAGAAGTCACAACAGTCATAATTAATCTTAACTCAAAAATCATTCCCAGGGTTTTTTTGTTGTTGTTGTTGTTTTTGTTTTTGTTTTTTGTTTGTTTTGTTTTTTGTTTTTTTCCAGTGCTTCCAACATCAGTGAGCAGGTGAACTCTAGTTGAATGAGCGTCTTGCAATGCAGTTAAAGGTTATGTAAATATCTAGTATGAAAGCTTTAAGTTCAGATTATCTTTTTAAATGAAAGCCTGAAAGGGAGCTCTGGAGATTGTAATTCCTCCTTAGCACATTATAGATTCATTATATATATTCATAGTGATTTGTTTTGTGGGAGGACTGCTGGGCATGGATTGATGGAGTGCATTCATGTAACAGTAGTGTGTGATTGTTCATATGAAAGTGTGGGCAGTTTGTGGTAAAGGTCACACACTGCCTCAAAAGGACAACCCAGCGAGGGTCTCTCCTGCTGGGTAACACATGGTGTTATGATTCCTGAACCACACCTTTTCCCCTGAGATGCAAATGACAGCTTTCCACAACACATAAAGGAAGCAGCAGATACGGTGTATAAAATGGCTGCTTTGTCTTTTCCCTTACACCAAACACTGATGGAAGACCATAATCTGGTTCCCTTTTAATGAGTGCCATAACTGGTACTAATTGAGGCTGGTTAAATGTTGTTTTTCAGGCCACATAAGCCGACAGTAATACAACCTGTAATTTGACAGGCAGCAGTGATCTTAAGGATAAAGGATGTGCTCACAAAACTATGGATTACAGATATTCTCTCACATACACAGCTGCCTGTAGCTAAGCTTTAATAGCTATCATTAATACTTATTTTCAGAGCTTGACAGCAGCATCATTGCACCGACGCAGCTTTAACTCACAGCACTACTGTGCAAACACAACACAGACACTGCAACATTATTTTTCCCTTCAGTTATGTTTTGGAAAAATGTCAAGGCCTCTGCAGACCTTAAAGCTCTATCGCTGGCTTTGTTTATATTACTAGCAATATTCCAACTTTTAACCTTATTCTAAATGTGAAAATATTCTGATTATGCTGATCTTCTATTAGCAGCGTGTAAGGTATTCCACTCATTGTTCTCATTTACATCCTGCAGAACTTAACCCGATTAATGATTAATTCCCACGTCATACCCCCTAAATCAATTGTAAACTGCATTTACATCCATATTGATCATTACAGGATAATCCAAAACTGTGTCTGCTCTTTACCTGCAGCCATCCGGTCTGCACTGATTTGACTGGAGTTTGTGGTAAAACAGCAGTTTGTGTTGCAATGTTGTGGAAGCTGATGTAGTGTGTAACAATGAGATTTAGAGTGTTAATGAATGCCTATAAAGGAAATACTAGCTTCAACATAAACCACTTATTTGTTGCAATATAACTGTACATGAACACTTAATGTTCTTACAGCATACAGTGGCACATATTCACATTTAAAATGGCATAATGGTGTGTGTGTGTGGCTCCTTGATTGTATTTGAGAGTGAATGATTCCTATCCATGTCTGTTCTTTACTAAAGGTAATGAGATACTGTAAGGTGTTATGGAAGAAGTCTAAGTATCTTCAATTAAAGCTGAACAAGCCTTTTGGATAAGACGTTAAACACACATAAGTACCAAGAAAAGAAGTCCAGTTTTCTGATATCCAAACATGAGGCTTTCCATTACTTGGAAGTATAAAAATTTGACTTGTTGGGAAAACTAGAAATACAATCTGCAGCTTAAACCAGTTCATCTGTAAAGTTTCTGTCCACTTTGGCTCAATCCAGCATTTATAAAGGCAGAATAAAGCACAGTAAGGTTAAAGGTACTAATCTTTTTATTTTTAATGAAAATTTTTTGTTAATAAAGGTGGGCATAAAATTACTTTAAATACCAAACAAAGTTATAAATGGACTGTGAATGTCAGTGGTCAAAATTCCATTAAAATAAACATGTTTTCATCTGTAAGTGGATCCAGTTAACTACTTTAGAATTGTGTACATGTCTGCTGTTTACTCCCTGTTAGGATGTTACTTATACCAAATGGTGATCTAGCTCCTATAAACAAAGCTGGTGCTGTAGTTTAGAAGCTCTGAGGGGATTGTCGTCTGACACACAGAACTGTTTGTCCATTCAGAGACACCATAGTAAAAATGGTGGCACAAATATGGCAGCTGCCATTTATACCACCAGTCAAAAGTTTGGACAGACTTTCCCCTTGGATGAAATGGAAAAGTGTGCAAAGTTTTTACTTGTACTATATGTAGACCCACGGCAAGTAGATATAAATGGCTCATTTCAAGAGAATAAAAATATAGCCGCTATTTTAGTAAAGTAATTCATACTAATTAGAAATAACAGTTTTTTAATGATAAATTAAAATTTTGTCATTGACCTTCGTTTTTGTTATATGCTGCACCTTTAAAATTGTTCACAACCAGAACTATCTTCTGAGATAATTTTGCTGTAACCTTAACTTGAAGTATATATGCCAAGATGTGGAGATGTGGAGTTTTTTCTAACAATATCAAACTGGAAAATCCATTATTAGCCTTATAAGTTTACAGCAGTTGTAGAGAGAACCCCTTCAGTGGCAGCTGAAAATATCACACTTTTACTTGTTTAAGCTACTTCAACCAGAGCCATGATTAAGGACTCTTATCAGCTTCTTACTTGAAAGGGTTGTATTGCACTGAAAAGCTTTGACTCTTCCCTACAGGTTGAATTTTTCTGTTCTGTCAGGATGTGAGTGTTGGAGGTTGCTGGATAAAAAGGACAAAGAATAACAAAAATAAACTTGAGTAAAGATGTGGGATTAACAAGAAAAAGAGGAGGTGTGGATAGAAAATGATTGCATGTGTGAATTGGGAAAAGAAAACTGAACACAGTGAGTCTTTCACACCTTCATTATTCCTGGGCAGACCTGTGGGTGGTCTGGCAAGTGTGTAGACAATGAGTTTAGTTTTTTTCTTAACACAAATAACTCAGTTTTTTTATGCATTTTTAATCACACTGAGTCTAAGTATTTAAGTCTAAATTCTTTTCATTATCCGTGCCATGTGAGCCATTACTCCTTTTTAATTGTTGTCTCATCATCATGCACCACAATGCTCCTAAACTCTGGCACGCTTTCCTCACTCACACAATGCCAGCTGGTTCTCACCCATCACCGCCATGCCTCCTCCCTCAACTACCAAGCACGACATGGAAGGATGGCTGTGTGTGCATACACCTCCCTCCCTCCTCCCTGTCATTACATAAGACCCAAGCAAAGGCTTACAGATCAGATTATAATTGCCACAGGCCACACATTCAGAGAGGATAGAGGTTAGTGAAGCAACCTGGCCAACCAGTGGACTGATGTTAACACAGGGAAGCAGCTGGTATTAGGTTTTTTCCCATCAATCAAGGGTCTATACCTATCTAACAAGTATTGAAGTGACTGAACTGAGCTGCTAAAGTCACTACTATGTGTCCCAACAGGTTGTGTACTGTACAGCTTTCACCCTGGCTCGTTTCTCTGTGCTTTTTTGCACCTCGCAATCAACATCACTGTTGAGTTGTCGCCCTACTAATGTAGCTCCAGGCCTTGATGATCTGTGGGATTACTATGATCCTGTAATAGCTGTAAATGGAGCAAGAAGCTGTCACCCCCATGCCAGCTCTGAGCACCATGATTTAGGAATAATAAAAGGATTTTCCTTGATTCCACGAGAGTGCAGGTCTGTTCTTAGTATGACCAGTATAACTAAAGCTTTTCTACTAATTAAGGTGTGAAAAAGCAGTCAGAGCCAGGACTTCCTGGTGTTCTATTCTTAAAAATCCTGGTCAGTTATTTTAAGGTTCAACCACGGTAAACTAGAATTCAGCTTAAGTCAGTGCAGTCAGACCTCCTGTTGAGTCACAGTCCTGCAGAAGATATACTAGGAGCAGTGTTGCATGAGTAACAGCCACAAGAACAGTGTGGATTTGAGGGGATGCTGAGGTGAGAAAAAGCATGGGGGAATGAGCAGTTAACAATGAAGCAAAAGAAGAAAGAAGAAGGAAAGGAAGCTAGCTTGTATTTTTTAAGCAGTTTCATGTTGTTAACTGTTTTAAAAATCATCACTTTCTCAGCTGACTTATGATTTCTTTCTCATGTTTACTTCTTTCCTATCACAATGTAAAAGGTGAAAAAGGAGAGTAGAATGAAGAAAATGGAAAAATTATAAGGGAAGCAGGGCTGGAATATTTCTTGCTTGGTTCATTTGGAAAATACAGGACAGGTAGGAAGGGAGGGGTGTCCTCCTGATAGTCTCACTAATCACTCTTGTCATTTTTAATCTCCCTCTTCCACCCGGGGCGTATTTAAAGCAGGGGCCTCTGTGTGCCCAGCCAGGATTAGACTGGTGAGCAGGAAAAAAAGGAGAGGAGGCGTGGGAGGCGCTAGCAACGACAGCAGCGACACAACGGCTCACATTGGCCACCATGTGACTGATGCTATTGCTAAAAATGCTGGTTTTAATGCAAAACACTGAATGATGATAGAGCAATATAAAGGCTGTAGAAAAATCATTGACTAACATTATTACAGTATGAACTGATGTAGTATACAGATAGACCTTTGCATTTATGCACAGATCATGTACATAAAGGTGTTATTATACATTTAATTTGCTATGCTGCCACTTGCAGACTGAAATGTCAGATAGATTGCTTTGAAACTGTGTGCAGACTTTCAGGTCCACCTTTTGTAGACTTTTTAAAATTATGTTGATGGTCAAGTTCATTCCTCCAAAACTAAAATCATTACCATTGTCCTGAATTAGCAATTGTAGCTAAAGTTCAGATGGCAGAAATTACTGCTGGATTGCTGTCCTGGGATCTAGTAGGTTCACACCATACAGCTAATTGACACGTCAGACTTTTCTTATCAAACTTTTCAGTACACCTCATGCAGTCCCCCTCTCTTCATTAACATTAAATTACACAAAAAGTTTCAACCTCTTTTTGGTTTTTGAAGAAGGTTTCTGACCACACCTTAAGCTATTTCCTTTACCATGCTCTCCATTCTGTTGATTGTAAGTTTATGTCAGTTTTTTGCTCTCATTGGTTTAACCTCTCGATCACAACTCACTCATTAATTCCTCTGCTGACTCCTCCAAAATAAATTGTGCATGCTACATACTGGAACGGATCTGAGACCTCTCCACCAGCCATCATGTCTTTGAAGCATTGGGGACTGCTATTAGTTCTCCAGCTAGCCTTGTATATTGACATTTCTCTGCAACACGAACATCAGGCTTAAAACGAACAGGTTAGGACGTCGGCCCCTGTGGATGACATTTGAGATAGAGCCAATAAGTTATTATAATTTCTGCAGTTTTAGTATTGATAACATTTATTTTAAAGAAAATTATACACAGTTGGGGATAAAGATCAGTTTGTCCACCATCACTTCTAACAGCTAGCAGGGATTAGAGGTGGGTTTTCCAAAGTACAATAATTTTATATATCAGTGAAAGCATATTATATTTCTTTCTTTTTTCTATATGCTTGTCCGGTAAATCTGTAATTGAAACACAAAAGCAGATGTAAAAACACAAGATCATTTGAGCTGACACCGTAACCTCAGGTTAAGCATAGATGTACAGTACATATATGGTACTGGAGTATTGATCACAGCGTGTTCTGCAGAAGACAGCGTAATCTAATCCTGGACTTCCGCTTAAAAGTAACAACAGATGCTTTCTGTGTCAGAGTGTGTGTCAGTCCTTTAATAGTATTAGCTGAACATGTCTTACACAGGCGTGAAGGCCCTGCTGTTTAAACTCTCCCACTGTGTTTGCCAAGAGTGTCTCCATTAATCCGCATGGCAGGTTTCTTTACAGGACAGGAAATACTGATAGTCTACCATAAATAGGATATTTTAATGCAGAAAAAGTCACTTGAGTATAACTTCTACCACTGGAAAAAATCTCTTACAGAGTGGCTAAAATAAAGCGTTAGGTCAGGATGAAGAATCACGCAGTGAAAACAATACATGTTAACAATAAGTGAAAATAAAATAAGAAAAAAACTAATTAATTAGAATAAGCATGAGATAGTTGTACCTGATTATTTCCATTTAGATAATTAAAATAAACACCACATCATGAGAGCTGAATCTCTGATCAGTAAAGATGCTAGATGTGGCCTGTACTTGTGTTTCAGTTTTTAAAACCTTAAACTTTCAGATAACAGCACAGGTATGTTCTTTTAAGATCCAGTGTGAGAGCATGTCAGGACACATTGTTGCTTTTGGGAAGATCTTTTGGGCTGTTTTCCCCTCCATATTTAGCTCATCTAATCTGGTCTGGTTTGGTTTACAAAGGTATTAGTCTGAGCCTTATTTTAACCAGACCAGAAAGCTTTTTTGGGTTTTTGGAGGGGGTTTGTTTTTGTTTTTATTTTTTATTTCGACAGTCATTTTTGTTTTCAATAGCAGCGCAGTGCATACCATGGTCCCGTTTTCAGCAAACTTCTTCACCTTTATTTTAGCTCCACCATGAGAGCTACATTCACTGCTTAAAGTTAGATCTCAACAAGTGCTACAATGAATCTGTGCTGGTGTATAATAAAATTAAAATTGTATTCTTTAAAGGAGTGTTTAATTATAATTTTAAAAAAAGAAGGAAAACTTGCTTGCAGCAGATGACATATTGAATTTATTTTTGCATTTTTGTGTTTTTAATTTCTTCTTTTAATGAATTTTAGCCATTTTATCTTAAGCATCTTGACATTTAAAGATATATTAATGAGAAAAATATCACATCAAAATCAAAGAAAAAGGTAGCTCTTTTGCATATAAAACTATAGTCAAGTGGACATGTGCAAAAACAAATACTGCTTACAACTCCAATCACTTTCAGTTCATTGTTCAATCACACAGTCAGATAAGCTTTTAAGCTACAGAAGAACCCAGTACAACAGATTATACTGTTGTTTTATATTGTGCAAAAACCCTTGAGCTGCTTTGTAATGTCTCTCTACACATAATGGAGAGTTAAATCAGAATCTGTTCACTTCTGGATCTGCTGGGGGCTGATCTTTATAAAAGTCCTTGTAGCAACAATTTTATGTCTGAATACATCCATTGTTATACTCTGGATATTTAACAATAACCTTACAGCTAGTTTAGCGTTTAGCATCATCATTATTGTGTTGAAGATTTTATTTCTCCAATACTTTTGTTTAAAACCACATAACTGAAAAATGACTGCAGCCTTGGCTAGATGGGTTACATGCTGACAAAGTTTAGCATAACTACAAGCTAACCTAACAAGCAAGTATAGCCGATGGATGGTTGGATGGATAGAAGCTGATCTAAGGTGATGAACATGGTTAGATTTATTCCTGGTAAGCATCAGCAATTAAGTAATGTCATTATTATTTTGTTAGCATTACAAATAATATGCACTGTTATAACACTATAAAATACTACACTATGCTTTAAAGTGAATTAAATGGAAAAGCCCAAGTCATGCAGTGAAATTGCACACTGCCGGTAGGGATCATGAAAGCACCCCATGTGCATGTACTCACTGTACTGACTGTTCGTGACAGTCTTTACAGTGCTGCAAGCTGTGACGTTAGAACTTACATGGCATCTACGCCACTTCTGTTATTTCCCAGCAGCCAGCTGTGCATTTTACAGATGTCTGTACAGCTGGCTTCACACTGCTAATACTGCTGCTCAGTTCACTTTGCCATGTCATTCCCCTGCAGGGACCAAGTGAAAGGAATTAGAGTCCTGAGAAAGAAAATGGTGGGAGAACGAAAAAGACTATATTGTTTGCTTGATAAGACATTAGAGGAATGAAAAGATATTACTATGCGTGAAATCACAGTAACACTTTGCTTCTCTGTGACATTGAAGAGCATTGGTTTCCTGGCCTTTAGCTGAGATCTGGCTTGCGTCACATTTACATAGTGTATCTGCTAAGTTACTGAAAGTAGCAGCATCTATTATCACTCCTTTGCTTATAAGCTTTGACATACTACATATAGTGAGGGCATCTCGGTATGTGTCTTCCTTCCATCTCTGTGCCTTAGTGTCGCATCTTGAGCTTGCAGCCATAAAAGCTCTATAGTGTATGACTTTGGTTTTTGCTTTGGATGTGTCCGGAGGTTGAATGTGCACTGACAGCAGCCATTGGCAGCAGCATGCACAGAAGCCTTGTTCCACTTAGAGCTACCACCAACAGCTTATTTTTAAGCATTCAATAGCTTTTCCCCGGAAAACCTCTGCAGGTCCCCATGGATGCTGGATGACTGAGTTGTTATTCCTCCATTTAGCTGATGGAATAACAAACTGTGACTCCCAGCTTTCCTCTGTCTGTAAGTCAAATGATCATTGGTAATAGACACACATATGCACAAACAATTAAGACATGGTTACGTTGGAGTTTGAGTGCAGTTACGTGACTTTCATTGGATGCTGTTAATCCCTTAAATTGGCAATTTGATGTGCAAAAATGTACTTAGATTCCCTTCTAATTCCATTACCATAAGCAAGACACGAAAGGACCTTTTGAGAAAAACAAATGCAGTCTTTTCTAGCCCTTGTTTAACTGCAGTCAGATATTTAAAATCAGTTGTCCTTGGATAATGTTAATATACACTTTCAGCCAATACTGTTGTTTGTTTGTTTGTTTGTTTGTTTGTTTGTTTGTTTGTTTGTTTGTTTGTTTGTTTGTTTGTTTGTTTGTATGTTCCAAAACAACAGCTTATACTGAGGCAACCAAGACTGGTTTAATTATAATTGTTAAACACTGTTTGTAATAAAATTGACTAAAATCAGAAAGCTTCCCAAACTAAAGTTCTTGTTCTTAGCTGACAGACATTTGTAGTGAAGTTAGTTAGTTAGTTAGTTAGTTAGTTAGTTAGTTAGTTAGTTAGTTAGTTAGTTAGTTAGTTAGTTAGTTAGTTAGTTAGTTAGTGAGATATAAAAATAAATCTGGATTTGGTAGCTTATACTTTTTAATATGTGAATAAATCAAATGGGTCAAATTTATACCTATTTTAGTGGCTTTAAAAATTTACATAAAACCAAAGCATTTAATATACTTTGCATTTATTTTAATTGTATTCTAATTGCCACAAACAGTCTCTTAATTTGTGATATTTATTTATTTATTTAATTGATTGATTTATTTATTTATACAGTTTCATCATGCATAACCTAAAATAATAGCAAAATATGATTTACTGTTCACCACTGAGTGTATTCTGCAGGAACAGGTTAGAGCTAGTGAGCCTAAGTTTAAGGCTAGGGCACAAAACAAAGACCTTTTCCTTTCTTCAGAGTAGCAAAAAGCCACCTTTAAAGGTACTGCTCTCTGTTATAAATCCCAGCTTTCCTTTGCAGTTAAAGTCTTGATTTTCTTTTTAATGCAGCTTTTCACTTTTCTGTTTTGTCAGTATTGTCAGCTCAGATGACTCATTAAAGTTGGTGTGAGGAGTCTTAAGAGGCTGGAAGTAGCCTTTTCTAAAGTGTCTATATAAAACAAAGACTATGTTATACATCTGTTCTAATTATTTTTACATCTGAAGCATATCTGCCCGCATATAATATCCTGCTGTGAACGAGTTGTCTATATAATTAGATGCCCTGTTTTTGAACTCCAGCTGTGGCCCTTAAAACTTACATCAAAAACTTTTTTTCTTTTAAACATTCATCCATCTGACATGCACACCTACATTTTATTGGCTCAGTGTTTCTCCATCTGCAGTGATGTCACCAGTATAAAGCTCACTTCTCTGTTAGTCTTTGATCATTGACTCTGAAAGAAAAAGGATGCAATGCAGGAGAGACACAGACACTACACCTGTACCTGTACCTGTTTCCATGGCAACTTGCTGAGGGCACTGTAGTGATGCCTAGGTATAATTAATGACAGGAAATGTGACTTGCTGCTACAATATGTGTAAATGTTTGTGTGTCTTGCATTGCTGTCAGAATATTAAGCTGTTTCACAGGCAGGATCAGTAGAGACTTTGCTGTGATGACTCATGGCACAGCAATCCTCAGGAAGTCCTACTCTGCATAAACTACTGCCACAGGCTTAAACCTTGCTGCTCTGTCTGTCACAGATCATCCCTCTGCATTTTACCACCTGAAAAATACGTCTCACTTTTCCAAATTTTTAGGACAGCCGTAATTATTTGACAAGCAAAATGCCAGAAAACTTGCTTTTTTACATCTCACATGTCTATAAAAGCATTTAAAACCAAAAGAGGGTGATTTTATTAATTATTTTTTGTCCTTAAGGAATGATTTCTACCATTGACCTTAGCTTTCATTAGTTTTTCATTCATGCATTGTGACATCCCCCAAAAGCCTGTGTCTGACCTTGTGTGTTCACTTCCCGCCTCAAGGAGTCTGGTTATCGCACGCTGGAGCTGGATGGTTGAAAATTTGGAAGTACTACTAGCTGACAGTGTGAGAGGACAAAAGTTATTTCTAGTTTTATGTCTGTGCATGCAGATCTGTGCCATGTCTGCCGGACCAACACGTGCGGTTTGTTGTATGCATGGACTTACTTGATTTCTTTGGATTTTTAATTAGCCTCAAACATGTGGTTTGACTGTGGATTCTAGCATTGTTAAACAGTCAACCTGGCACTAAAAGGAGGTGCTGACAACTGGGCTTTTCAAACATTTCATATTTTCATAATCTCTAACGCTAATTGAATATTTCTTGTTTGTTTTGCAGAGAGTGAGTGAGAAGGTTGGAGGAGCTGAAGGAACGAAGCTCGATGAGGACTTCACTGAAATGGAAAAGGCACGACTCAACTCCACTTATTTTTTTCTTATTATCTCTTCCTGAACTTACTGACTAATCGGTTATGGAAAATTTATTTGACAAATGTAAGCCAATGCTAATTCAACAGTGCTGCTCATTATTAACCTCATTCGAAGAGTGCACCACTGCAGGCTTGAAGGGATGAAAACACAAATTTAGACATTTAAGCAAATTGTTGTTTATCAAATGTTACAGAAGTTAGTTAAAAACGTTGATTTATTTTCTGTCCTTTTTTTTTTAACCTTTCTGAAGTTATTTATTCATTTGGTAAAAATAAATAAAAATGAAAAAAAAAAAAAACAGAAGGCACAGGACTCACAAAACACACACAAAAAAAAACAGATGATGTTTTTGGCCTGTCAAATGTATTTTGGCTTGAAGAGTTTTTATTTTACTTAAAGAAAAAATATTTTAAAACATGTATTTGCTCCCCAGAAATTTATTTATATTTCTGGAGATTTATGGTAATTTTGTTACTTTGTGCAATGGCAACATCCATGTCCACAATGTCACTGTATTTTTTTTTTTTTTTTCTTCATTGTGTTTATGTGTGTACATACAAGATTTTAAATATCTGTGTTTTGATTGATTGACTGAAGTTTATTTGAACGTAATGACAAATCACATCACCAAAAATGAAAACAAAAAGGAGTGGGTGGAAGCAAAACCTTATATAATCCCACCCCTGTAAATTACAACAATATTCAGGTTCTATCACATTCTCACTACCACTGCCAGTCACTAAACAACTCCATAGAAACAGTTGTGCTAAGTTACACCATAAGGTCCAAATGATCATTATCTTCCTATGGAATATGTTTCACTGTGTTGTACTGTAGAGAGCCTGAGTAGTGCAGAGTTGTTATGTAAACTCTAGCTCATCTTATTGTCACCATCATGCTACAGAAAGTCAAACTTTCCTAATTTCATGTCACCACCATCTGTGTCTGTCTCCTTGTTGGTGTTTACAGAAGGTGGACGTCACTGCTCGAGCAGTGTTGGACATCATGACGAAGACCACAGAGTATCTGCAGCCAAACCCAGGTAATATAAATGAGCGTTAGCTCAAACTTGGTAGATTTTATCATTTGGGGTTCTTCTGTTTACCAGTATCCAGCTGCCAAAGAAATCATTAGCAAACAGTCTGTCTTGTTTTTCAAAATGTTCCTGCATAACTGTTTCTGCACACTAATTGTGTTTGCATAAGTTTGGACACCCCACTGAATTACTGAATGGTAACTCCCTTGTTTAAGAAATTTCACAGTTTGGTTAAATAGATATTTTTAGTGGGGCTGCATGTTGGTAAGGTGGCTAGCAACATTTCCTCACTGTGAAAAGGTTCCTGGTTCAAATCTCAGCTGGAGCATATGGTCTGATGTTTGCATGTTCTCACCAGGTACTCCAGCTTCCTCCCACAGTCCAAAAATATGCTTGCTAGGTAGATTTTCTCTAGGTTAAAGCTTTAGTATTTGTTTGTTTGTTTTGTTACTTGTTTCTCAGTGTCAGATCTGCAATGTCCTGGTAACCTGACTTGCAACAGGGTACATCTGTGAGAGGTAGTTGCTGGGATAGCCTCCAGCCCCCACATTGGAATAAGTGGTTATAGACAATGGATGGATATTTTCAGTGTGTGTTCCACATATAGAATTTTTTCATTCAAGACTGGATCTAAAAGCTTGGGCTTTCATTAAACAGTTCATAGTGGATTTTGAGGTCAGGTTTGACTAAAATATAGTCTTCTTCTTCTTCTTCTTCTTCTTCTTCTTCTTCTTCTTCTTCTTCTTCTTCATCTTCTTCATCTTCTTCTTATTATTATTATTATTATTATTATTATTATGACCTTTCCATGTAGACTGTTTATTTACATTACACTTCCCCTAATGACACTGATAACATTTCAGACCCTCAGACTTTGATTTCTTACTGTCTTCCTCTGTAATCTAGTCATTGATTAGCCTCAAACTCTTATCCATCTTGAGGTGTCTGTTGTTGAGTGTGACCGCAAGGTTGGAAGAGTCAGGGAATTTCTTAATGCCTTAACTATCAGCTAACAGCTCAAAAGCATTTGATCTATGAGGCTTAATGATTGTATGAAAGTCTGAAACTTAGCATGTAGAATCCGATCACTTCCACATTACATGATTACTGCTTAATGTCTCTATTTAAGAAAAGAATGTAAGTGCATTGACATAAAAATACCCATGTATTTATGTGTGTTACATGTTTTTCTGTCTGCTGGATTTATTTCTTTTCACTTTAAAATTCAACACGGTACAGTTCGTGATTTTCTAAGGGGTGCCCAAATTACTGCCCATATCTGTACAGTATGTACATTTTGAATTAGACCAAGTGAAAACCCACTTATCATTTTGGGACTTTAAGCTCAGTCATAATGTAATGATAGGACATGCGAACATCGTTCCACGGATTCTCCTGTGTAGATAAATTTGTTCCAGTAAGCTGTGATTAAAATCTGTGAAACTGAGCTGAGATCGGCTGGAATTAATGTAAAGGAAGAGAGAGAGATAAATTTATGCGATTTTCATGCATTTGCTTGTTGTAATTTATATTAATATCAGAAAATATTCATGTAAAAGAGTATAAACAGCCATAATTAAACTGATAAGCAGTACAAGTGATGGATTATCATGTAAATCAAAGCCTGAATAATGCCTCTAAATTCTTCTTGATGATGCATCGTGATTTTTATATCTGTTCCCCAGCTTATGGGATATTCACCTCACGCTCACAACAGTTTATCCTTGATCCTGTCAGTTAATACACTGAGAGCCCATCTGAACCTTGTCTTATAGATTCTACATCAAAATCTGTTTAGAAATTAAATTACATCCAATCTAACTGCAACGTCCAAATTATAGTTTAATTAGATTTTTACTTGAGCTGCCTCTGTGCCTCAGCCCTGCACATTTATCATTGTCAACTCATCAGTCACAAGAGGTTTGATTTCACTGGTTTTTGTTATCTTTGCAGCCACCAGAGCCAAGATGAGCATGATGAACTCCATGTCACGTATGCGGGGCCAGGAAAAGGGACCAGGCTACACGCAGACAGAGGCTATTCTGGGGGAGTCTATGCAGAGGTTCGGCAGGGAGCTCGGAGAGGAGTCTAACTTTGGTGAGTTGAGGGACATTTAAGCTTCTCACATAAACTCTTAACTGCCTGTTAGCACTTTCTAACAAGCTACACAAGAACAAAGTGGCATCATTTAATTCTCCTGCAGCGACAGTGTGATGAAAAATGTACGAGCCTGTTTGCCTAAGTAGATACCTGCAGTTATTTAGTTCACAAGTAAAGATGTAAAAATGCCATTCGAAGAGTACTTTCCTTCAAATCTGTTATATCATCATTATCATTTTTCTCAGGTCTTGCTCTGATTGATGCTGGAGAAGCCATGCGTGAGCTGGGTGAGGTCAAGGATGCTCTTGACATGGAAGTGAAGCAGAACTTCATTGATCCGATGCAGAACCTCCATGAAAAAGATCTTAAGGAGATTCAGGTATAAGTGTAAAACATTTTCTATACAGCACAGGAGAGGAAATAAGCAGCTTAACAGTTTAAATAATTTATATTTACTCTCATATTGTCTTTTTCAGCATCACCTGAAGAAAATGGAGGGTCGCCGTCTGGACTTTGATTATAAGAAGAAGCGTCAGGGCAAAGTGACAGAAGATGAGATCAAACAAGCACTTGAGAAGTTTGATGACTCCAAAGAGATTGCTGAGCAAAGCATGTTCAACCTGTTGGAGAGTGATGTAAGTATGGTGCATCTATTCATCTGTTTTCACCGTTCAACACTGCCCTCTCTTGTTGCATCTACTCACTGCTTCTTCTTCAGTTGGCCTTTGTGTACCTCAAAGCATCGTAATAATCTGGGATTATGTCTGTAGAAATTTCTTTCTCTAATGTCAGCTGCTGCTTTTTGTGGCAACAGCTTAAGAGAAACATTGCTACTTCATAGTTTTAAGTTATAAATGTCTCATGAGTCATCCTCCATGGTCCTGACTTTTATATTTGCATGGTTGGTACTCAACCAGGTGGCATCCTATGGTTTTAGCTAAGAAAAACTTAGCATTAACTACCCAAACAAACCTCAGGGCTAATGTTTGACTTGCTCTGGCTGAATAAATTGTGTTTTTCAAAACCCTCTGCCTCTCTGATTGAGTAAGCTCCCAATTTCTTTATCATCCTCTGTTGACACCAGCCGTTTTGCATTTTATTCAGCTTGTTTTTATTTCATTACTATTCTAAAGACATTTCATACCAAATTAATTCTTGGAAATAGACTGGTTCATTTTGGACCAGATCATGTGTAATTTTTTTGTATTGTATTTGTTAAAGTCAGTGCAGCATATTGATGCTGCTACACTATCACAGCTCAAATCTGCATCGTCAGCAGATAAAGGAGTTTATGTGTAAAAAGATTTACAGGAGTTTAGCAGACAGAGAAAACAAATTGAAGTGATAGCAGATAATTTTGTAGTTCTCACATCTGTTTGCCAGCATTGGATGATTTCTGCAGCCCTTAAAACATCTTGGACACAAAAGAAAGGAAAGTGGAAGCTAGAGAGGCTGCTTTTAAAGTAGAATATGATCATCTTGGGGAGAAATTAAAAAATATACAACTTGCAGATCCCTCCCCCTCCCTGTCTGCTGTGCTTCAGTTATGCCGCTACAGCACTGCCTTGCAGAGGAGACTGTCATGCTGACAAGTAACCATGACAACTGTAGGAGTGGAAGTGATTGACACCAATTAGAGATTTATCTGGGCTTTTACTGGGAATTTTCTTTCAGGTGTGGTGGTTTCCTGAAAATCAAAACTAGTAGCAGGAATGGAAGCCCAAGGAAACAGATTTTTCCACAGACTGTCCGTCTTATGTGTTGTATGGACCAGATGAATATGAGGCACAATTAACACTAATGAGAGAAGAGGGAAAGTTATACCTTTTCTGAAAGAAGCCACTGATTTTATTAACAATAACCCAGTGCTGATAACTGATAAGCTAGTGGTGGGAAATCAGAAGTCATACACTGATGTCTCTAACTTAGGGTAACAGCTGGTTTGGCAGGTCATTAGCATGCTGAGGTTAACAACCCCACTGCCTGAGCTAGAAGTCCACTCCATCAGCTAATCTGACCAGAGCTCACATTATCAACAACAAGGATTTATCTAAGTTATGTTATTTAGGTGTGTTTTTCTTATGTGTAAGCATAGAATTTGATTGTATGTCTAATTTACATCACCTTAAGACTTAAGAAATTAATTCGCCTCAATTTTAGCAGTTTTTGTAAATAATAAAAAAAAAATATTTTGTTTCTTTTGCTAAAGATTCATGTGACCCAAGGTTATGTTTACAAACAGCAAAACTGTTCAATACAATACACGTGTCAAGAAAATGCTGACAGATAATATTCATCCTTTGTTACATTTAAAACCAGCAGTACAATAATCACCCTTCAAATGCAAACAATTTTCTGTGTATGCTGGTTCTAAGCATGACCCTCATAATTCACATAAAGTTTAAGCAAATGAACTCAGTCATCAAAAGGGGCTTTCTCTTCAAGAGTCTGGAGATTTTAGTCATCTAATTTGTATCCAGCTATATTTATGTGCAATAGCACCTGTCCTCTTTTGTTGATGTCAACAGATTGAGCAGGTGAGTCAGCTGGCTGCATTGGTCCATGCTCAGGTGGAGTATCACACCCGGGCTGCTGAGATCCTCACACAGCTTTCCAGTAAGATCGATGAACGGTCAGTACTGATGCTTTTCGTTTTTTAGCCTGTGTCACAGATTAACTTTAAATAACGTGCTGTAATGTTTTTTTCCCCTCACATTATACAAGTTTGACCTGCTTTTTTATGCCATAACAACAGAAGTGTTATCAATGCTCTGTATGATGAAGGCTCCTTGTCTTCCTATTTCCAGGATAAGGGACACCTCTAACAAACCGAGAAAAGAATATGTCCCAAAACCACGAACATCCCTGGACTTCTCTATCAGTGAGAACCACAATGGAGGCATCCATGGTGCTCGCTCTCCAGGTGAGACTCAAAATACAAACGTCACTGTTAAGAAACACGTCCAGTAACTTGTCCTATTAGCGTATGCACTGCTGTCAACTCTGATTGGCAGTTCCATGTTTCTGGGCGAGTTTCTGCTAGCTTATTGCTAGCTTATGTGTTTCTTTTTTTTCTTTTTTTTTCTTTCTGTCAACTTTCTTCTGTTTTTTGCTTTAAATTCTCAAGTAGAGAAACCAACACTATTGTGGGTGGTGGTAGTTATAATGCCATCTACTTTTAAAGCCTTAAATAAATTAAATTAATAATATATGCGATGTCTGCTAAATTAACAACAGCAAATTAGAGCTGATTGAAGGACACGTTTTCTTTTTTCGAGATAATCTTTTTTAGCATTATTAATTAAGGAATATAGATAAAGCTGAAAGTACTCAACAATGAAATTCTGTATATTAAAGAAATTCCATTATTCCACATAAAAAAATAAATACTTGAGAATTTGCAGTACAGTCATTGTTTACTAATTGTCTATTTTTTCCAGCTTTTTTTCTCCAACATTAACAGTCATCCCACAGTCCAGAATAAATAAAAACAACTCTGCACTCTTCTCTTTCCCACTATGATTTTTGTTTATTTTTGTAGGTGCGAGGTCTCCAGGTGAGCCAGGTCAAACTTCTTTCCCATTTGTGTGCATCATAAACTCATTTTTTTTTTCAACAACATCCTTTCATTTACTCTGACAATTCAGAACTTTTACCTCTTTCCCTTCCCTCCGTCCACCCCCCTCCTCCCTGGTGTTGTTTTCCTTCTCCACCTTTGCAGCAAGGTCTCCAGGTGAGACAAGAGTGAATTTTTAACTTTTTTTTGTAAGGAAATTGTCAGTCTTAAATGTAGCAGAAAATCAAGTGCCGTCCGCTCGCCTTACACAGAAAACCTGACCAACAATAGCAATAAAAAGCTTACCAGCGGACAAACATTTGCTCTTTCTGCTTTTTCTTGTCAGTTTTCTGATCTGCCTCATTTTTCCCGTTTCTATGTTGGTCCACTTCTTCCACTTTGTTGTTCAGCTTGAGTTTCTTCTCATGTTGGTTTTTACTGACCTTGTCATTGCTGCGCCTCTCTCCGTCACATCATAGTTTCTTCATCTAAAAGTTCTATTAGTAAAATTCTTGTCTCACCATTGTTTTCTCCTTTCACCTTTGCAGCAAGATCTCCAGGTGAGCAAGAGTGACTTGGAAGGAGTTTCAAAATCTCCTGATCTCTTTTATTGTTATCCTTCTTTAAATGGATTTTTTAAGATATGTCTTTTTGTCTGCATTTTTTTGTTTACAGTGCAGTCCTGTCTCTAACCTGTTTTCTCCTGTGCCTGCTTTTGTTTGTTAAGGGAATAATCTGATATTTTGGGAAATGTACTCATTTGCTCAGACTTAGATAAGAGGATAAAGCTTTTTTCGGGTAGGATATTAGGATTTACTTTGGTGTGAAGGTCACTGACAGCTTTTTCCAGTGTGGAGTCAGTAAAAGAGATCACTCTCAGTGGCTTTTCAGTGAAGTGAAAGAAATCTATATATTAGTGCTATTCAGCTCGGTCCTTCCAGGGCCAGAGTCCTGCAGGTTTTCCACGTTTCCCTGCTCCAACACACCTGACTCAAATTATTGAGACACTTCATAGACTGTTGGATCCATTTTATTTAAGTCGGGTATGTTTGAGCAGGGATACAACTGGATAAGGAGAGCTGATCCGTAGGCCTGATCAACCTCCGCATGGTCGCCTGAGGAAGTGTGTCTGATGTTCGAGAGACCTGAAACACCCGGTGATCTCAGGATACATCACTGATGATGTGCCCTGCGTTTACATCAGAAAATGTATCATTACAACTCCACCAGTTCAATTCAATTAATTCAATTCAGTTCAATTCAATTCAGTTCAATTCAATTCAATTCAATTCACTTCACTTAAAGCTAGTTCAGTTCAGTTCAATTCAGTTCATTGGAGTTCAGTTCAATTCAATTTAATTAAATTCAGTTCAAGTCAATTCAGTTCAGTAGAGTTCAATTGAATTCAGTTCAATTTAATTTAATTTATTTCAATTAAATTAAATTCCTTTATTGTCCCTGGAGATAAATTTGTTTTGCAGACAGAACAAAGACATACAGGACACATGTTACAATAATCAAAAGCAAAATCAGAACCTATAGCATATGTCAAAATGTTTAAAAAAAAAAAAAAAAAGAGTTTCACACTATTCAATAACAATAAATAAAATAGGGTAAATAAAATTACAGCTATAAACAAAAAGAGAGACCAACTAGATCACCTTAGTGGCTTTATCTTCTCCCAAGATGTAAACCGTTCTGAAGTCAACAGTCATCTTGTTTTTTTCTTTGTTTGTTTGTGTTCAAGATAAGATTATTGTTTCTGTACCATCTCATAAATTGACTATTAGTTCTCATAACTCAGCTTCTTCTTCATCACTGATACGCCCCACAACTTCAGAGTCATCAGAGTACTTCTGCAGATGACAGGACTCAGTTGTGTTGGAAGCCCGAGGTGTTCAGTGTGAAGGGAAATGGTGAGAGTACTGTCCCTTGTGGTGCTCCAGTGCTGCTGACCACCATCTCAGACACACAACCTTTCAGTCTCACAAACTGTGGTCTGTTTGTTTGGTAATCATAAATCCATGTGATGTGGAGGTATCCACCTGGAAGTTAGGGAGCTTCTCACATAACAGAGCAGCTGAATTGTATTAAAAGCACTTGAAAAATCAAAGAACATGATCCTCAAAGTGCTGCCTGATTTGTCCAGATGAGAGTGGGCTCTTTGAAGCAAATTGTAAATTGACGTAAAATATTGGTGGTAAACAATATGAATGTGACACATAGGGAATGAGACTCATTCAGGGGGATGTCATTCAGACTTTGATCCTCTCATCTAATTCTCTACCGGAATGAGATTAAGAGTACATCACCCAAAATATTGAACTCCATTAAACTGTATACCTTCCCGTGATTTCAGTCCACTAACAGCAATGTTTTGTCTCTTATGCTGTGTTTCTTATCTTTCTCTCTTACAGCCAGGTCTCCAGGTGAGCCTTTATGTTTATAATCTATATGCTGTATTGTTCTCCTGAGGGCTCCTCTAACACTCCTTCTTAATTTTCCACCTACTCAGCCCCCTTGGATCAACCCTGCTGCCGCGCACTGTATGATTTTGACCCCGAGAATGAAGGTGAGCTAGGCTTCAAAGAAGGCGATATCATCACCCTTACCAATAAGATCGATGACAACTGGTACGAGGGGATGCTGCACGGCAACTCAGGCTTTTTCCCCATCAACTACGTGGATATTCTGGTGCCGTTGCCCCACTAAGAAGACAAGACCACCAGCTGTGTCTGCAACTAATCCTGGCCCTCCAGTTCCAGTATTCCCAATAACCTTTTCCTAAACATCCCTACTAACCACCTTCACTCCTCTTCAAAGGAGTCAAAACAACAACACACACACAAAAAAAGATGTGAACAAGACTGATGATGATTTAGAGTGATTATGCACCAAATGATGATGAAACTTTATGAAAATGAGTCAAATTCTGCATCAGTATAATTGCTTCCCCTCATCCCTAGGAGGTACCTTCAGGCTCCCGTAGTCATGTTATCCATTCCTGTCCTGCTTTTGTCTTGGTTTAAGTTGGCTGTCAGTCCGCCATGAGTTTATCAGAGCAGCAAATTCACACTTTCTCTCATTCTTTGTATTTTTTGGAAATGTCTGCAGTAGGTAGCTTTTCTCTCACAAACTAAAGATAAAACACAATAGTCCAAGTGTTTGCTAGAAACAGTGGATCACACATGTATTCAGGCACTCGAAATATTTTTCTTATAAAAATAAAACTAAAAAAAGTTGAACTAAGTATTTTGTTTTAAATATTCCTCTTTTTAGCAAAAGTCATTTCTTGACATGTTTGAGCAATTTCCTATGAAACCACATGCCCTGTCCTGTCCTTAAGATCAGTCCAGATCACTGCTGATGGACAGTGACAACCAGTATTAACACTAGCATGATTTTTTTGTTTTTTTTTCCACACATCAACACTTGTAAGATATTGAATATAAGATTTGCAAACCAAAGTCACATCTGTGTCAAAAAATCTCCTTGATGATGGATGAAGCTTGCTTTCTTTGGCACTTTGGTAGAGGGGCATGAAACTGTAATCTACTATGTGACATTACATATCTGAGCCAATAAAGTGATGACATGATGTGCAAAACTACAAGTTGTGAGGTTTAAACTGTTAAAAGTGATGTAAAACAATTATGGTGCATAAGTTTTAGTCCTCTGATATATACTTTATAAGAAAATAAGATATGGGTGATGTATTTTCACACAGTAAGTTAAAGGACTGCTCAGAGGGGCAGCCGGTTCTTCTGCAGCTGCAGATGTAGCTCTGTGTGCTGCATCTCTACTGGACCTGTTTATATTCTGTAGTTTAGCTCTAGTGGATACTTGATGTGAATATTTTCAGGAGGACAAAGAAGTGCACAAATGGCAGAGTGTATTGAGAACTAAGTCATTTTTGTCTTGGATAATTTTTCTATCATTTGAATCGATGCAACTTACACTATAATCCTTTTTCTTTAAGATAATAGACAAACAGCTCATTTCCCCTTTTTATGTCATGTGAGTACTCAAAATAAACTGTCGTGTGGGAATGTTTTTCAATCTTATCGAACATCTAAACTTAAATCTACCCTGACAGTTTGGTGGTGCAGTGCACACATAATCCCTGAGGTTTATTTCTCTGCAGTCATCAGTGCTATTAACTGTGCAGCAGAGGCAATACTGTTTGTTTTCACATGTTGTAAAATTGTGCATGTATTTTGGAGGAAGGGATGCATATTTGGGTTTGCATTCTTGTCATGCTATGCACGGAAACGGGGTTACAGAAGACCTCTGCAGCTGAGGTATTTGAGATGTACCGTCTCTGACAGCGTTCAGTATTAAGGAAAACATTAAAGGACCAGTACATTACAGCATACAGCAGAGCTACAATAAGAGATGCAAAATCCACTGATTATACATTAAGTGTTACATTTTTTTACCTTTTTTTTAAAAGGGGAGCACAATTTTAATTGATGAACCACTTTGCTGGCTGGAGAATAGTGATACAGTTTGACAAGGTCATTTATTTTTTTATTTTTTAAGGCAAAATTAATCATTCCTTCTTTCTCTTTCACCTTTTTTTTTAAATTGTGTGTATCTTTGCCCTCAATGAGGACTGTACAGCTTTTTGTGTTTTGTTTTCACCTTGTGTGTATAGTCGCGCATCTACAGTAACGTATATTATTTTTGTAACTGTGACAAAAAGTATTCACATACAGTATAGGTGTATATATACAGTATCTTACCCAGAAGTGGTGTTACAGGAGGGATTCTCTGTGCTGCACATGATTGTCTTTGGAATGTTTTTGTGTTTTTGTTTCGTTTCTGTTGTATTTTATTCTCGCACTGGATTCTACAACTGTACGCTTGATGTAAAGGGAAAAACAATGTGATAAGTCAATGTAATTTATTCAAATAAATACTAAGAAACTGTTACATGTTGATGGCTTTCAGTTCACACACACACACACACGACCCTGGATTTTCTCTGGTAAAATGAAATGTTTTTACACTACATGAAGTGAGATGCTTTACTGAGGTCAGAAATGCAGCTTTAAACATCTTAAAGGCTCCAAAACTACATTAAACATACTGTATGCTTGTGTAAGCTGGGATATTCAGTACAAACATTTAAGGTCTGCACAAACAAGGAATTACATGGAAAACACAATGAATCAGCTGTTTTAAACACACAGTGAATGTAAGTAAATATGTTCAAGCTCTATGCCTAAATACAAATACTGCTGGTATTTTTCCCTTTTTTTAAAAAAAAAAAAACATTTACACTTAATGCACAATATTTGTTTTACAGTTATTTTGTTGAATAAATGTCCTTTTTATTGCTGAATATATTCCATCAAATGTAGATAAATCAATGGACTAACCAGAGAAAAATAGCTGCACTCATAAGCATCTAAATGCTATTTTAAATCTAATAACACCAGTAACCTACAGTAATATCAATAACTGATGTAAACTGCTGGAAGTGACTGACAAATGTGCAGTTATTATACAGAACAAACTTAAAATAAATGCAAACTGGATGCTGCAGAAAGTTTTAGTTTTTCAAATTGATTTAATTCATTTACACCATAAGAACCATATGCACACATTTTTTTAATGTGATCATTATTCACAACCACAGAATTGACTTAAAAAACAGAAAATAAAATATTTTCCTTTCTACTACAATAAACAGAACTGCAGTATGGCAGACTGATCATCTGAACTTTAGAATTTAAATTCTGTAAAAAAAATTATTTTGGCTTGACTCAAAATGAATGAAAACACTTAAAAATACTATAATGATTTTCTTCAGTAGATTTCAACCAATGGATAAATATTACATGCTGGAACTTTATAATTTAATAATGAACTTAATGTAACATTTAGAATCGGTAAAAAAAAGTTATATTTAAGAAAAATGTGTGGGGAGGGGGGTTTACACATCAACAATGATCTGATACACTAACACAACTTATAGCTGTATGACAGTTAACATCAGTGAGGCATTTAGGTCACCACCCATTATCTCTCATCACTATCTGGCTGCTCCCTCTCTTCATGTACTGAGTTTAACCCTTGCCCACCGCTCCAAGCACACGGCACTAATACACAGACACACACACATAAACACTCCTGTGCAGCAGTGATCCAATATCTAGGGAACTACAGTCAAATCTAATAAAAGCTGAGTCTTTAGATCAGCATTAGAGCATATCACCCTCAATTACACACCCTAATCACAGCAAATATGGACATAGCCTTCACCTTGTTTGACATGCTGCATGTGACACGAATCTACAAACACATATGCAAACCAAAAGATACAGTAACTGGCACAGTGATATGTGTACAGGTGGATACTGTTGGTAAAGGGCGTCGCCTGTTTAGTGGCTGTGAAACCTTGTCAGGTACTGGATCTGACCGTCTCGTACCTTTTTGCTAAAATTTCAGCTAAAGCATCCTCTAGTGGTGGTAAACCTGAGCTGCTCTGCAGGAAGTTTTATTGAAAGGAATTATTTAGGACATTTCAAACTTGTTACCTTACCTGGTTTAATTTATTTTCCTTTCTTTTATGTATTTATTTTAATTCAGAAACAAACAGAGAACATTTAGTCGCTCTCATACGTTCTGGAAGGCATTAGCAGTTACCCTCACAGGACGTTAAGAGATTACAGATCAAGATTTAAAAAGCAAGAAACAAAACCTAAAAAAATCAGTTTTGAAGCTCACTGGAAGACGAAGTAAGTCCCTTCTCCTAGTCTGTGACAAACGCCTGGGAATAGCATTTTGTATCAGTGGCAGGTTTTAGATACTTTACTCTTTGTACCATGATAAAAATGTGTTGCAGTTTGTGAATTTGGAATAAATAAAAGGAGATAATATTAAAATATATATAGGATCAACATACCTTTCTGTACCATTAGCAAACGTCTTAGCACACCCATCTGATTTGAAGGTGAAAGATTTAAACCAGTTCATTCCTCTTCTGAAGAATACTGAATGGCTGTTATTTATTTCCCTGGTTCTGGCTTAAATGTAGACTAAGATCAAAATATCAAACAGGAAGTAAAACAATTAGTTCTTCCTGTACCAAGGTAACCTATTGAATATATAATATTTTATATTGTTCCTTCTATAATTTCACTCTTATTCATAAACATGAGCTAAAAATGAGCTGAAAAAATATTTTAGATTAGTTTTCTCAGGGTCTGTGAAGACTTTTTTTAGTGTCTGTCACCATTGGAAAGATCAATGAATAGATTATTCTTGTCAGGAGCATGTGTTTGGTTTTGTTATTTTCCTCTTGCTTTGCTTCATGCATTGTCAATTCAAATCTGGCCTTTGCTCACATCTGTGAACATTTCATCTACACTTGCCACCTGCTCCAAGTGGTTTCAGTTTATTTTGCCATAGTTTGGAAACACAAATGGTCTTCTATCTTTTTTTCCATTCAGATGCTGAACTGCAGTCTAAATTCATGATCAGGATTCATGAATAAATATAGACAATCTTGACTCCCACAAAACAAAGCATCCATCCTTACCCACAACCACCATGCACTGCTGATGTTAAGCTGTAATGAACAAACAAATGAGAGGCCTTATATTAGCTTCTATGCAAATATCAAAGATATATATTTTTAGTGGCTTGTACATGTTAAGAAAATATAATATATAATACCAGTAAAAAGTTTGGACACACTTTCTCATTAATTCCTTTTTTTTTAACCTGTCATGTCCAGCATCATAGCAGGCAAAATGATAATCTGGTTGCTGTGTCTGCCAAGTGGAGGCTTATGGGTATAAGGCTCCTCTTGACAATATGATTAATTTATTTAATTACTTTGAATCAATACAATCTATGTAATCTTGCTGGACCAGACCAGAGGGGACAGAAAAAGAAGGAAAACAGCAAAAAGAAGCAAAAGGGAAAGAAGAAAAGAGACAAAAATACCACAGACAGAAGGAAACGAACCTTTAATCCACATTCTCACCAGACAACAAACTGTTACACCTGTACATAAACACACCAGAAAATTTCCTACAACTTTTACAGAAAAAAACAGAGCTGCTAGTCATTAAGAGTTCTTAAATAATAATCAAATCAAAAGACATATCACAAAAGTAGCACAACAACAACCAGATACTAACTCACAGGAAAAAATGATCTCTTAGTGTGTAAGCCCACTGGACAACTCAGTGACTTCCTCATACCGGACCAGACCTGCTCTAAAGATTATCTTCTTAAGCAAGCATGAAGGATGCATATCTTTACTTCACTTTTTTTTAATACAGACCTATTCATGTGTGTGAAAACACATACACAACTTTTTGGGTTTTTTTTTTTTTTTTTTTTTGTGGTATTTACATACGGCTCCTGGCTCCTATCATAACTTGGAAAACTGAAATTATTACAAAACAAAAGTTGTTTTTTTCTGGAGGAAGCTCAAGAGAATTTGAGTGAAACGCCTTCTTATTGGTATAATTCCTTGCTTTGCTAATGGGAAAAGGGATCATGATGAATCATAGTGAACAAGAAGTCAGGGGGCTTCTCTGAAAACTTAGACCTGCTGGCTTCCACTCTGACAGGAAGTTCCTTCTAGTCAGTTAACTTCATAGTTTATTCAAGTTCCCTTTGTTATCAATTGAGGAGTAGATGCAGCAGCCAACTTACAGTTAGCCTTCCCTCTCCCTTGTGGAAATCTGATCTCACTTAATCAAACAACATCATGTTTCTAAGTCAACATTTTGCAGGAGCAACAACAGCTGCAATGATTTTCCGCAATGACAGTCTTTGAGGAGATAGAGATGTCTGCGGCACCTTGGGGACTTGTGTGTCAGAAAAATTATATTAAATGTTAAACAATGAAATTTAAGTCACGTTATTCACTTGTCTATGCTGATAAAGTGATGATAACTTTTAGAATTTTGGGAAATGCTGCAGGTCTACAAAGGTTGTCACACAGGACTCACATTTGAAGAACTTGTCCTCCTTAATAACATACTGAGGATGTTATGACACTTTGGCCAGTCAACACTGCTGCTCACCCAGTGTTGGAGGGTTTTATAAACCTCTAGCACTCCACATTAAATGGTTTTGGACAGCCAGACTCATGGTGGACTTTCCACATAAACACGCAAACTGAGTGGAAGTGGTAAGAAGGAAGGAGTAGCTAGTATATTTTAAAAGGCCGTGGAAGTTTCAATACATCTTGTAATCAAATGAATGCTTTAAAATAAACCTACTACATTGCTTAAACATGACATTACCTCAAATCCAGCTGTATATGTACAAGCCAAAAATGGATCCAGAATATCAAGGCATGGCAAACCACCACAACAGACTGCAACATGACAACCCTGGTAAACATACTAATTACCAATACTTGTGCAATATTACAGCTTATATTGTTTTTCATTTCCTTACCATATAGGCTGTACATTTTTGTGTATACTCTTGTGTTAATAGGTGCAGGTATGGGAAATGTGGTCAAATCCTTCCTGCAAAGAGCTAAAAAAGGCATTTTAGTTACAAACTCTCCCATTGTTATGTAACCCCCCCCCAAAACCAGCAGATGCACACATTCAGCAGAGTACCATGATGAAACAAAGCAAGACAACACATTTCAAACACAATACCACAGTAACAGATTGCTGTACAAATAAACACCACAAATAATAATATGACTGTATTAATGGAAAACCATCTAACAAAATTAAACCAGTTCAGCCGATAGTGATATAGACCTAATAGTAACAGGGACAGAAAACAGTTATATTTGACTAATCTATAAAGTCAAATAAAATAGTTTAATGAAAATATAAGCACCACTGAGCTCAAAATTGCTGAAATTTTGCATTAATAAAAATTAGGGATGTTCTCTGAATCTCTCCCCACCCCTTTGAAACGGCACAAAATGGTTTAGTCCATACCTGCACCAACATTTGAGCTGAGTTAACTGATGTGTAGAGTGGAGTGAAAGGGGATAAACGCAGGAAAAAGTCATGTCTGTCCCTAAGAAAGGAAGATCAGGCTACCAAAGAAGAAAAAAAGAAGAGGCAGAGAAAATGAAGGAAGGGAAAGCAGCTTCTTCATAATTTCTTTAGGAAGAGAGGTGAGCAACGCCTCAGCTATCACACAGTGTGAGCTGATATCAGTAACACGTTAGGCTTCTTATATAGAGACCACACAAATTAATAAAGATTAGAAGTTCAAAGTTATTACTAATAATCATTTGGGACTAAGATTTTGCTGACCTCGGGATAAAAAAAAACAGGTCAACTTTATGTTTTAGGTAGGGTTGGGTATCGATTTGATCCAATTCACAACAGCCCAATTTAATTTGATTTCCATTAAATCCGATTTAATTCTATAGCGATTCATTTACAGATAGGCTGTTTATGTAACGCCACTTTTTCTTGAATATTAAAGACATTCTCATTACTATTTTTTTAAAACACTGAGTCTGTTTACATGACCATCAAAATCAGATATCTGAGAGTAATCAGATAATTGTAATAATCTGATCTGACATGTCTGCATGAACTATTAGATAACTAAGTCAGTTTATCCAACCATTTTCTATACCTGCTTTTTCCTGTTTGGGGTCAATCACATGTATTTTTACAGTCAATATATAATCACCTTTTTTTTTTTGGACAGTGGGAGGAAGTCGTTCATGCACAAGCAGAACACAAAGTCCTTATAAAAAGTCTACAACGAAGACTGAACCAGGAACCTCCTTGCTGCGACACAACTAAACACCACACCACCGAACAGCCTGTCAAAGTTCAACCAGGACAGTTTTACTTTCATGTAGAATAGAGTAAAATAATCCAGAAGAAATTTAAAGTTCATAATGAAATCTGACTAAATTAAAATGTAAAAAAGGATCAAATTCTTCATTTTACTCCTTATTAATTCCAAACTTATTTGAGCTGTCTTCACCTTTACAATTGCCACAGAAAGGGATGAAATGCACTAATATGTGCACCAAAGCTATATTGTGGGCAGCTGTTCAGCATCATCTGTTTGGTCCTGTGGCTTTGTGACCTGAATCACACCCACCAGTGGAAGGAGTTGCTTCTTCTATCTCTGGATCTGTTAGGTCTTTTATAGGTTAACATTATTTTAGCTATCTACATTCCTATTTGAGTAAAGTAACAGAACCCCATATATTTGGAGTCAGACTCACCTCCTTCACTGATGTCTCTGTCCTCTCTCCTGACTTAGCATGTTTACAGGTGACAGAAGTGATGGATAATCTTTAAGAGTTCTTTTCTTTTTCATTGATTACAACTAGATAACAAACTGAGCTCTCTTTATTTTCATAGCTAATCAAACAATAACAGAAGTAAACATCATGCTAGGATTTTAACTAAACAGGGCTAGCAAGTATTTTATTTGTGAAAGAGGGAGCGCCTACTTTATCAATAACAACCAAGTTTTTGCTGTTAATAGCTAGACTTACTGACTACAACTTACTTTAATTAAAAAAAAAAAAAAAAAACTCCCTGTTTATCCATTTTGATCCCAGACTCCCAGAAGTTTTACCTGCACATGCAGTTGGAGCGAAATGTGAGAATAAAAACCTGAACCTGAATAAACGGACCGGATTTGGATGCCAAGACTTTGAATGGGAAACTTTACTGAGCCGTTATTAGACTTTCCTGGACACAGCTGAAATGATCACTAACACCACAATCATTGAAGCCAGTAATGAAATAATACATTTATGATTTTTAAGGGTGTTTAAGAACATTTCAGGGTGGTTCCAGTTCCTTTAAAATAGGCCTAACAATGCCCATGCCAAGAGTGTTTCCATCTTCACCTCCCTGGAAGCAGACTTTTCTCAGGGTTAAAGCCACAAGATGTTACTCTAGGGCATGTCTAATCGACACATAAATCTGTACATAGAATTACATAAAGATTCTTTTAATAGTAGGTAACTGACAAACAACTGGCTGGCACTGTGCCATATGTACACATATAAGTAGCTGCATCATTGTATGCTACATTCATTGAATCAATATAGACTTTACATGGTAACTGATCCACAGCTGAGCAGTTTACACCGAGGTGCAATATGCCCCTAACAGCAAGGCTTTGACATCAGAGGAGACACATATGAAATTTTCTCTTGCGCATGTTTGCCTGTTCATACACTTTACAACATTGTTGATAAATAGCTATCACTGTCATCCGAAATACATTGGCCATGATAATTTACCACATTACATATTTCACGGGACTTGTTTCTCAAGGAAAACATAAGCAAAACTGATCATCTTTAGAGCATACAATCATGATATTACTTTTCTTGACATTGTATGCTATGACACGCCGTCATGTCAATCAGATAAATAACATCAGACTGTAGATTTTTGATAAAAGGATGAAGTGTGAACCTGTTCTAGAGGTCATGTGACTTTGGGACCTGGTTCTGTATAGAAAACAAGATCAAAATAAATGAACTTTACCCTGTAGTGGGGGCAGTGGGTACATACATGGTGAGGTCACTTCCGCTTATTTTCAAAACATTTGGTTTTCATTGAACATGGCAGAGCCCATGATCCTAGCGTTAGCTGCTAATGTGAGATGTAATAGGCTGCTAAAAAGTTTACAATTTAACGTAAACAAATGGTGAATGAAAAAATCTGAATTTGGCATTATTTCAGCAAGAGAAGCTGATTTTGTTCCTGGAAGTGACACAGGCAACCTTTCACTTGTGTATATATGTCAAGATCTCACTGTCACACAACAGTAAGGTCACTGTTGTCAATGAAAAAGAAAAAATTTATAAAAAGTCAATTAGTTAGGGACTTGTAATCATTAGTTAATTGATTAATTCATTGCAATAACTAGAAAAAATAAGTTTCTCAGGGAGTGCTACAAGCTACAAGTAATCCACTGTTGGACATCTATCAGCTGCTTATCAACTTGGCCCTGTCCACGTGGAAAGCAGGACCCACACCTGGTACGTAACACCTGGTTGGACCTGGGAACAGCCACTAGCCACTGCTGTTCCCCAGCTAACTTCTTCTCATAGCTTGTACTATCTTTTCAGTAAATCTACTTCTCATAGCAGATGCTAAATTGCTGTACATTACCATCCTGCACTACATGGTAGGTAACTGTTACAGTGCAACCTCTGCTTCTGCTTTTTTCTTTGGATAGTGTTTAAGGTGACAATACATTGTTTAACACTGCAGAGGAGCCAGAAAGCATAGAAAAGCATGACATTTAACCACAGTGCAATCGATGTCCAAATTTCAGGCAGGAATATGTTGCTGATAGCATCTAATGTAGTCTTGAGCAGAGATTAGGGACAATGGCAGCTCTGTAAGAGTTGCTGGAATCTTATTTAATTATTTTTTTAAAAAAGAAAAGAAAAAAAAAATGCTATCTTAACACTTTTCCCATGAATAGTCTGTGAGGAGGGAGAATAAAAAAAACTGTAACCTACACAGACCCACAACACTGGTGGCCACAAATCTACAGGCAAACACACAGGTACACACTCTCTCTTCTGTCCAGGTATTGTATGTAATGACATGAATGGAGGGAGAAGACTAAGAACAGGAGGGAGATAAGAAAAGCAATCCAGTAAAAAGCATTCCTCAGATCCTCTTTCCTGGTGGGTGGCCTGCTTGGATGTTGCAGCACCTTGTTTTTACCTTTTCACTACAGCCATGGTGTCTCCCCACAACCCTCCTGTGCTACAGACTCCGACACACCAAAATTGTACTGTGCTTAAGCTCAAGATGATCCTTGACCAGTTGACACAGACATTTTAAGCAATTGTTAACTGAGTGCTTACTGATCAGCTGCTGCAACAGCATGTGTTTTTAAACAAAGATAACTGCCTAGATGAGCCTGCTGTGTTGAGTCAGAGTAAACATTTTGCCCAAACTGGAAAAAGGTTTCACTTTTAGAATTTAGCTGAACTGGTCCATCTGCATGAGCTGGATCCAATGATACATTTACTTTGCGTGTAAAGGAAAGCAATGCTGCGCAAGAAGTCAGCAGCTCAGCTGGCCAGCCATGGCAAGCTTAAACCGGCATTGTGGGCAGCCACTCCATCATTTCTGACATTTGAATCAGTCACAGCTCTTAATGCATGAATGGCAGGCTGCATCTGTACTGGTAAAACCCCAAACCGCAACAGACCACAAAGCACCCACACCAGTCACAGGCATGTTCCACATACTCATCGAGGCTGATGGAACAATAGGCATCAAACTCTGGTTCCACCCACAAACTGCACTGTTTTAAACTGGTTCTAGTGCCTGCTGCCATTAGTAACAAACTCTATTCACATGCTACTGTATGCATTCTTAAAAATCATTTAGCTTAGAATAAGCACAGAACAAAGACCTAATTCCTGTTTTCAGCTCTGATTATCCACAACTTTTTATAGTACTATGACGCAGTCATAATACCTGTTTATTGAGTGCACTAAAAATAAGAAATATATGTAATTCCTGCCTTGTGACAGCAAAAAGTTTGCAAATCGTATGGTGATGTTCGTCCTTATAAATGAAAGCCTTCACATTGGCACCATTTACTGCCATGTTATTATGTTTTTATTTTTTTAACAATATAAAATGCTTCTTAGATTTCAGAAAACTTGAGGAATTTAGCAAAACGTTATTTAAAGTATCAATACCTTAGAGTTTAAATACCCCAAAGATAAATTACAACTGAGAAATGTAAGGCAGCTCTCACAATTTCTATTTTTAAATTAAGTGTATAATACTACTACTACTAATATTAATAATAATAATAACAATAATAAAAGAAGAGCACAAGTTTTAGCTCCAATAATAACAGTGAAGATAACACAAATAACAAGTAAAAATAACTTTGCTGAACAGAGGACTATTTCTTCCTTTCTTAACATACCTGTAAAATACCTAATAAACCCTCAGATTATTATACTTATTATTATAATTATTAATTCTTTCATTATCTGTACCGCTTTGTCCATTAAGTGTCACAGAGCCTAACCCAGCATTTAGCAGGTGAGAGGCAGAGTACAGGACGGGTACAGGTACTGGAAAGGTCACCACTTCACTGCAGGGCCAACATAGAGAAACAGACAACCACTCACACTCAATCCTAGGGAGAATTTAGAGTGACTAATTAACCTAACATGCATGTCTTTGGACGGTGGGAGGAATCCAGAGTACCCGGAGAGAACCCACACATACACGGGGAGAACATGCAAACTCCACACAGGCAGGCCACCTCCCCCCAAGGTTCAGACTTCCCCCCAGCCGAGGCTCGAACCAGCAACCTTCTTGCTAACCACCACACCACTGTGCAGCCCATAACTATTAATTTTATATTAATCATAATTATAATATTGTTATATTTATTGCAATTTCCCTCTGGGTTAAATAAAGTATTTAAAGTATAAATAAATAGTTTAATTTAATCCCATACTTATCAAATGACCTCCCCCCTAACAATCCACAGCGGTAAAATGCCACAAAACACATACATCATCAGTAATAATCATACTGTGCTGGTATAACAGTGATGGTTATTTACATTGTCTCACTTTCTGCACACTTTGCTAGTACTGAGTCCATCATGTTTCTCAAATAACATTTCAGTTTTCTAATATTCTAAAAAGTTCATTTGAAGGCTGTAATCAGATTTTTACACCCAGGGACTAGTATGTACACCACCCGTCAGACGTTTGAACACACTTTCTCATTGGAATAAATGGGAAAGTCCAAACATTTAACTGGTATTGTACACTCAAGTAAAAGATCTGGATAAACTAAAGTGCCTTCTTTCACAGAATTTAAAAAGCAAACATAAATAAATAAGCTCGAGTCGACAGAGAGACAAAAAAATAAATAAATAAATAAAAAGAAACGGACAAAGAACTTAAAACTGAAGAATCTTCACAACAACACACAGACTTCTCACACACACATGTGTGAGCAGCAGCTGTTGGTGGGAGTGTGCCATTGTGTGTCACTACATGTTTTCCTGTGGTGTTCATACATAGTTTCTCTATTCAGCAGGGAAGCCCAGCTCTCAACACCAGACTGAGGCAGCTAATACCCCTGTCTGTCAGAGACGCTCAAAGAGCAAGTGATTGGAGATGACAAACGAGGCAGTAAGACAGGTCAGGCAGCTATATGGCAGAAGAAGGGAGAGCGACAGAGAGGAAGGGAGGCAAGCACATAAAGAAGTATGTAGTGCTAACAGCAAGGAGGACGTCTTATAATGTCTATGTGTGTGTGTGTTCTTGGAAATTTGTTCATTTGTCTTGTCTATCAGGTCCGTGTTTGTCTCCGGCTCTGGACTGACCCCCATCTCTGTCCTGTCACTCAGCTTGCACTCTGGCATTGAAAATGAAAAGTCTGTGAAAAGAGGGTCACAAAAAACTTTGTACAAGCTTTCTAAAGATTATAGAAAATTAAGAAAAACCTAGTTAATGAGTTGTCAGAGGATGAAAGAAAGTTAATATCTATTAATAATCCTATCGTTCATCATTCTCTTTACTTCATCATGACTGATACTAACAGCAACCTGATAAAACAACAGTCTTAAACATCCCTTCAATCTTTATCTTTTTTACTTACACTTCACCACTTTAGGACTTATATGTCCTTCACGTAAGCTGGGAGCATTATTATGTAAATATACACATTAACATAATTCTTAAACCGCACAATATTGTTGGTTGTTGCAGAAGAAATCCCATGGATTTGAGAAGTGAATCCCATGTACATGTACCAGAGTTTGTTTCATACATATTAAAGTGCTGCAGAGATATGAACTTACCTACTTTTTAAGCAGCATCATGTTCAACTTTGTTTGCTTTTGATGCAGGAACACTTGAAAATTCACATATAACGTTTGCAAGGCTTGGTTTGAAGATCGTTTTTTTCAACTTTGAAGACTGGAAGAAATTTGTGGCCTAACTTTTTCATTACATTTAATCAATCATTTAACCTTGTGTGGTCCAAAAATATAGCAGGCCCTTGTTGTTGTTGTTTTAGATTTTTGTTGTTTTGTTTGTTTGTTTGTTTTTGTTGTTGTTTTTGTTTTGTTTTTTTTTAAATCAGTTTTATGGTTCAAAAGTGCATCAATAAGCTCACCTCCAACTTTGACCTGCTGGTGGCACTTCTGTGTTCAATGCACATATTTAGATTTAAAATTGTGACCCAAATTTGAAAAATGTCCTTTCCACTCTGTTCTTGATGCTTTTCTGGATGCATATGCAGCTTAGCTGCTTGAAGACTGCAGTTACGTAACTCTGCAACACAGTTGTATGTATATTGTGTTGATATTGATTTCAGTAACCTAAAAAAACGTTTGGTTCGAACACCTGCCTACAAAATGTTTCTGTTGTTCTGTGAAGAATTTCACTTATTTCTTATTTTAAACAAAGCTGTTAGTTTACTGTTGACTTCACCAAGTTATTCATGAAGAACTGGGTTTTGGTCCAGAGTTATTTGGCAAGACTTTTTGACCTATTCTGGTGATAAATTTCCACAATGGTTTAGTGTGTAAAAGTTTTAATAAATCTGAGCCAACAGAGAAGCAGAGAAAAGAGCTTTCATGACAAATGGTGCCAGGTTAAGGGCCAGCTGCACAGCATGCAAAACAGTACAATGGGACAACATTTGGTGTGCAAATCCATAAGTCCATTCAAATGGTGCTCCAAACAAAAAGCTGATACACAAACAAATCAATAAAGCCGAGGGGGGAGGCATTAGAATAAATGAAAGAGAGGTGTTTCATCAGTTCACATTTACAAAAGGGAACATGCTCAAACCCAACACCATCAAAAGAAAAGCTTGAGATTTGTCATCAGATCATGAACAAGATGCAAAGTAATGCTGCAGATAGTGTGACATTAAAGAGTGTCAGGATTTCCCCGCTTAGTGTGAAGAAGTCTCATTGAGCGAGGTGGTGGAACCTGTCTGTTTCTGGATCTATTCTCTTCCATAATCCCAGAGACAGGCACGCCCATCACACTGCCATTGTGCAGATGAAACCTTTCTATGCATGACAGAGTGTGGCCGTTCAAGTTTATTAGCCTATGAGCACAGCCCCAATCTCACACACACACGCTCAAATAGGAATATGTGCTTGCAAGCATGCAAACTCAATAGCAATGTCATGCAAACACATAAATTTCATTATTCTTTGCTTGCAGATGCATCTAGGTCTCAGACTGAGTCTGTCTCAGATTCTGGCTGATTTGGTTTTACCACTCTATGAACTTAGAGAAGATTAAAGTACTTTTTTAATGAAAAAATCCAGAATAACTTGTCAGGCAGCAAAGCTTCATCCTACAGAACAAAGCAGTTTGAGAATATCCAGACATGCTCAGATTATTGACTCACAGTTAAAACCAAATGAAACTCTAACATGTTTTAACTATATGAATGCAACATGTAACCCTCCTTTGTAGCACCTTTCTTGCACATTTTCTAGTATTGTCTCCTCCTTTGTTACTGCTACATCTTGAAATTCAGCAGGTGTGCTTCCTCAATTGTTACCACAAAAAAAGTTATTTTCAGTTTAAAACAAACAGTCATTCTTATGGTTTAGATTTTCATTTTAGGTGATTAAAATAGCTGGCATGTGGGAAAAAAAGATGCAACAATTTATGTGTAAAAAATTAAACCAACTGTATTTTCCAACAATAGTGGTCAAATCTGCAGTTTTTGGTTACATTTGGGTTGCTGATGAGGTTTTTGATTGATAAAACTGTTATTTTAACTCTTTTTATTATATGGATGAATATTAATAGACCCATAATACAAAGTTTATATAACATGCATGATGGAAGAAAAGGTTAAAAAAAACAGTAACCTGTAAAAGCTAAATAAAGAAAAGGAAAGTGTCCCCTGCAAAGACTTCCACCTGCACACAGAGAAATGCAGGTGAGTAGGTCTTTGATGAATGAGATTATCATCGGTGTTTAACTGTAGATATCTCAGCCTCATTCACTTGTTCGTAATGTTTCCTTAGCAGCTGACCCACCTTTAACCTCTGTTGGCGATCTTTGCCAAGTACAATCCACACCTAATGACAAAACCGCAAAGGCTACTTATCATACTACCAGTCAAGTGCCAGGAGGATAAATTCACAATTATGTCATGAAAGCTCCAGTTTATAAGACAGTTTTGCTTCAGGGTTGCTGTGACATAGACATAATAAATTTACAAATGTGAGGGGTTACACTGAGACATTCTTTGCCAGATAATTGCTGCAATTATACTGGTAGCAAATCTTTAGACGTTTCTGTCCACATAGAGAAAGATATGTTGTGTTTGAGCGTCTGATTGTTCACTCACAAGATGTGGCTTGTACTGGCTTTTTGCCTTAAGTACAGATAATCCATGTTTGTCAGTGATTGAGGAGGTACAAATCCTATGGTAACAGACACACAGGTGGCACTGGAAAAAAGCAGCATACCAATCTAGATTTCTCTCTCTGCCTTACTTGGCCAGTTACCATGGAAGGCTGAGTCAGAGAGGCAGCCTCTCTCCATGCGTAGCCCGGCCACAGGTATGTGTGAGACTTACAACACCCGCTCTACATTTCCTGCACACACACAAGTAAACTGATCTGCACTGCATCCTGTTTGAGTGGTCATGCTGAAGTCCTGCCGTCAACTCATGCTTGAAAATGTACAGGTATAGCAGTGGTTTGTGTCCTCTGTCTGGTAAAAAAGAAGAGTTTATTAATCACACACAGATCATACAACGCAGTCCAACCAGTCAGTTATAATGACAGATAAATATCTAACACTGTTAATTGAAGCCTACCAAGCAGGAAATGGTAGTGTCAGCCAGGTAAACTTTAAATTTAACTGGCAATAAAAACCAAAAAGAAACTGGATGAGAGCACTGTGGCAGCTGTTGGGACTTCCTCTGGGGTTTTAAAATGATTAAAAAATAAATAAAAAAAAAACATTTTAGATAATACAACCATTGTATTTGTTTATTTATGCTGAGAGTTGGGTCAGAACTACTCTCCTATCAAAAACCAGTTAAGTTAGCTTAACACGTTAGAAAACAGCGCACCTGTCTCTGCCTTTTGACAGCAAAGTCTACCTAACCCGAACATAAACCGAAAACAAATAGTTGGTTGGACAGCTTCAGCCCTCAGAAACTGCTTCTTAAAAGGTGGCAGTTTATTCATTGTCCCATCCACGCCCTGCAAGAACTGCTCTTATCAGAGCATCTACATCTATATTTGCCCTTTAATATTTACATGTAAATGTCATGATGAAACTGCTGGTCTACAGTATGTTTCATGTTAATTCATGACCACAGTCGTTATCTGAAATCTCTGATGAAAATAGCAAAGTTGGCAGTTCTTTATGTTTCCATGGTCACAGTTAAATCAAGGGATCAATTCAACAGCAACTTTATCATGTACAATCTAGAGCAAATCAAAGCTACTGCAGCCAAGACGACAACTCCCACTGGATGAGTGAAACTTGCTCTTCAGGAATGTCAAAAACTTGAATTCATGTTCTTTGGAAGCAATATTGAATGTCAACAGCATTCAAGGTTGACCAAACAGAGATTAACCAATGAAAATGTGTGGTTATTACATGTGGAAAGACATCACTGACTGCATTCAATCTTAATGCACAATGTGGACGACCATTTGCTGACAGATCTGAGAACCCACACAAAATGTGTAAGAAAGTTGTTTACTACAGCATTCTGCTGTTAGTTGTTATCTGACAGGACTTGGTCCTTGCTGTTTAAAAAAGTTCCTTATTGGTCAGGATTCATTTACACAAAAATGAATCATTAATTTGCATAATGAAACAGGTTCAACATCATATAATGACAAACACATTTTCAGAGCCAAGGCCTTTCCCACAAGTTACTTCATCTGCCAGGCTTATAAAGACATGTCAGGTATTTGACAGCTGAGAAAACACAACGCTGTGCTTAAGGATATCAGTGTAAGCTGCATGAATACCTGTATCTTCCTGCTTAGGAATCAGAGGATTTGGGTGGCGGTGAAAGCTTGTCAGCAATGGAACACAAAAGCCTTGTTGTGCACCACTGAACGCATTAAGTTAAGATATGAGACTTAAAGAACGAACTACAGATTATTGCTTCATTAATGTCTGTATACAGTTGTGACAGGGTGCCTCGCTCATACAGACAAAAAGAAAAAAAAAAGCCATGTCAAGTTCATTCAATACCATTTCATTCAACCCATCCATTTCATGCCATGAGCTGCACTGAAATTTACACTGAACATACATTAAATCTGAATGATTATAACCAAACAGTTGTTTTGTTATGTTTATTATAATTTACTCCCTTGCTATCTAATAATGACTTTTTTTAAAGCGTTACTATAGTTATGTTATGGTTACATTAGTAGAAGTTATCTGATTAGGGTCTTGCAATATTGAAATAAAGAATAGATTGCATGTAGTTATCCATTTTATGGTTTTATTTCAACATCAGGAGTTGATTATTTTGTTAAACTGAAATAATCAAGCTTGTTTCCAGTTGGTAGTAGGCTAAATCTTCGTATCTAAAAAGATAAGATATTAACCAACTCAAACTTCTTTGTTTCATCTACTGCTCATATGAAGGTAAATGTCAGATCTTGTTTGCTATTGGAAATGTTCACCTTGAGGCAGTTGCTACTAATAGTACGTTTTCATCTTTGCATGTTGGCGTGGTATCTCTGAGATCTGATTAACAAGGGGAAGTCCTTTTCTTGTGACTACAAATGATACACTTGTTATGTCAAGGTAATAACCTGAGTAACTCTTGATCTTGAACAAACAGTATTAAAGCAAAACTTCAGGGGTGCCTGTTATCATCATCATCTGTTGATTGATTAAAAAGGGCTCTTTTGTTGACATATTGCTGTTCATTGCACACATATAGAAAGAAAAAGTTGTCGTCTCATATGACTCCACTATGGCTCATAAATCATACCTTTTACTTACTCTGACATTATATATGGTTGTGATTTTAAGCAGGTAGATATTTATTGACTGAAGTACATTTTAATAAATTTTTTTTTCATTTAATTTTTTTTATCAAGGTAAAATGACAAACAATTACTTAGTTACAAATTATCTTTAAGGTTTTGTGAATGCATAATACTAATTTTCACCCACTCTGGTAAAAACACAACAATTCAGGCTCAGAAAGATATACAACAATTAAACAAATTTCATAAAGTCACAACAATGATGTTGCTTTGATTTAAAGCATTGTCAAATAATAAAATTAAATAAAATTTAATAAGAATATTTTAAAGAGAGCTTTGGGCTGTTCCATTTATAATTTTGACATTCATTTTAACTTAAACCAGGAAGAAGCAGGGTCGAGGGTGTACTTCTTAGTCATCGCTCTAGGTTTTCACTGTATACACATGTGCTGTTTACACTGACAAATGTGCTTTTCATTCATGCGTTCATCACTATAGTAGTTCACATTAATGTTTGTGCAGATAACAGTAAAGCTACAGCTAGCAACTACTTAGCAAGCTTAGCATAAAGACTGGAAAAAGACACAAAAAGGGCTGGACACTTTCTCTGAGTTATGTGCAGGACTATTTATTAACAATATTCTGGATTAAATGCTGAAATAAGGTTTTTACATATTAATTAAGGAGTTTTATATGTGTTAGAAGACAGGTTCATTGACAGAGCTAGGCTAGCTGTTTCCAGCTTTTCTGCTAACATAACAGCCAGTTGTTGCTGGTTAAAGTTTAACATTTATCAAACACAAGAACATTGTCATTCTTTCAATGCAACTCCTAGCAGCTGCAAACATGAATTGGTTTTTACTTTTTCTTCAAGAAAAAAGAAAAGAAAAGAACTTTTCAAATGACATTACTCTGTGCAAAGTTGCGTGCCAGTGTGCGCCCACACACAGAATGGGCTGTGCTACTCTACAGACAACAGCAAATGCTTTACTTCATGGGAAATACTTTGGCAAAGCCACAAAAGCTGTGAGTGGTAACAACTCAACTGCTCTGCTTCAGTCAGACAGCAGACATAGAAAGACAAAAATGAATCTGTGTTAATGAAGTAGAACAAAATAAAGATGGTGCTCGACTTCTGCAGTCATTCTAACGTGCAATTGTATTGTGCAACTTGGGTTCTTTTCAGGTGCAGGCATGGGTAAAAATGCTCATGTTCGACTGGCTGGGCTCTGTGCAGGCTGAGACATTTATGAAGTGTTGACACATGGTTCTAACAGAGCGCCAACTGATGCAGATGCACTGACATTTGCAACAAGGCATGACTTTAAATGTGAGCTCTCCTGCTGTGCAGGAGTGAGATACTGTCGCTGTCAGGCAAGGGTTGAATCAGACCCAATGAGTCATGGAAAGAAAGAAAAATAAAAACCTGATCTACAAGTGACTGCACATAGTGATAAAGACAAGAATATTTTTATTTTACCCAATTAAATCAAAATAACTTACCAATCAACAAATCAGACCATGCCTGAAAGTAAAAACTAAATATATGAAGTGCAAGCCTATTATCTTTAAGGTTTTTTAAAGATAATAAGATCTTTATGTCATCATTGCCGCTCACCTTCTAGTATTGATAAATCTTGACTTTTCAGTGTTTATTGGGTGACTCATGGCGTGGGTCTAGCTCCAGTGTTACAGTTCAACAATATCCAACCACATTTAACAGATTCTAACGGCTGTGAACGTTTTAAACTGTGCGTGATTATAGCAAAACAGCAAAATTAATTTTAATATCCATTTCTTTCTTTCAGAAGGTGAAGATAGAGTAGTTGAAGAGGGAATGACAAGTGTTAAAGCTGTTTAGGTTCAAATTAAACAAAGATGTGTCACCTGGTTAAGAAATATTTGCTAAAATCAATAACACTCAGCTCGTTAAAGAATGATTTTTTTTTTCATTATTAAAAAAATGTAAGTATTTATATCCATTTTTAAACATTGCATCTTCAATAAAAATCTGCTTACAATTTACTAAATGATGCAACAGGTATCAAAGAAGTTCTGTCAACTCTGGAGATTTTATGCAAGAGACTAACTTGTTGTTTACAAAGGGTTGAATGACACCTCAAATAATATGAACTTCGCTAGAAGGGATTAAAGTATAGTGTCATCAGGATCTTTTACTATATAAAATTAAAGGGTTTTACTGCCAGAGTTTCAGAGTGGCCTTTATTGGGAGAATTGTGAATTGATTCAGAAGCAAGAATGGC
Organism: Melanotaenia boesemani; assembly: GCF_017639745.1. Taxonomy (NCBI): domain Eukaryota; kingdom Metazoa; phylum Chordata; class Actinopteri; order Atheriniformes; family Melanotaeniidae; genus Melanotaenia; species Melanotaenia boesemani. Next base: position 17,252,618 of record NC_055685.1, read on the forward strand.
ACACATGGATTTTAACTGGTTAAGCTTTTAGAACATAAATTTTAAAAAAAAAATAAAAAATCCACTCTTTAATTTTTCTGATTTCCACTTTGTGTTGTACTTGCCTGTTTTAAAAAGTGAAGCTGATTTCTTATTATATTAAACATTACATCTTCTATGAAGTGCAATTACAGCCGTGTATTCTTCTGCAGATCAACATGTTCTTGAGTGCCGTACATAAGCACACAGTGATTTAACGGCAGGCGCCCCGGGAAGTGCACTGCTTCAGTTATGTAAACTGGCCCGAGACTGGAGCAACTCAACCGTCAAGACTTTGCATCCCCACCAAGCCCCTGCAGCTGCTAATGCAAACAAGATGCCTTCTCTTTCTCAATGGTGGCCTGAATCTCTCTCTCTCTCTCTCTCTCTCTCTCTCTCTCTCACACACACACACACAATGGCAAACAGATAAGTTTAACCCCAAAAGGAAATTCAACTTTTTTATGTAAAATGACATTTAGTTTAGCTCTTTCAGGGATATGCCAAGCATACCTTGCAACTCAGTTTGACTCTAAAATTATGTCTAATGTGGCGCTGGGTAGCTCCATTTTCAGGAGATGAAAACCCACATCATTATAGGTTCAGAGCACACAAAATCTTCAGTAATGATAATAACAGCAATAATAGTAATAATGATAATAACAAAAACAATTAGAATGAACAAATCAAGTCTACTAATTTTCACAATAACAAAAAGGTAAACAAAAACTTACTTCAGTCTAATAAAATAAGCTGCAAACAATGTATCTGGAAAATAAAAACGGTTGTTTTTCAGCATAGTGTAGAAGCTATCTAAGTGAGATTAATTATGGCAGAGCAATTAAATATTTTTTTAAAGAAGTGATCAAAACTTTGAAAGCAAAGTAAAGTGTTTAAAGTGAAAATGTTTAAAATACTGTTGCTTTATTCTACATAATTAAAGGTTTTAAAGACCACTTTGATGTGTTTTTTCTGTAAACCAAAACAACTGTTTCCAACTGCTTCTATCATGTTTTGCCATCAACATCGCCCTTGTGTGTGAGTGTTTCTATCTTGTATGAGTACAAAGGGTGGGCACCGAATGGTTAAAGTAAAGTGTTCAAATTCAAATGTCTAATTTGTTTGTCTTTGTTTTGAGAGAGCCGTTTTTCTGTGGCACAGCCAGAAATATTGGTGAGACACAAAGTGAAGAGCTCTTCATTTGCCTGGGCTGCTGCCCTGCACTCCTGTTGAGCTGTCTCAGCCTTCAACCATCATTTGCGTCTTACACCGCCCTGTGATGGGCAGGTGGAGGCCTCTCACAGCTGCACCAATGCATGGCTCCAGGGTCCTCAGCCCTGGAGGCTCCCAGGTAAACTCAGTGATGCTAAAGCCAAGTACTTTTCAAGCAGGATTCAGGATTCTCTTTGCAGCTAAAACCACATCAGATTGGAACAGGGAGAACTGCAGAGTGAGGTGATAAATGAGTCGCTGTGCCGCTATAAAATGTATCATTTGTACAGTTACTCAACAACTTGTCAAGCTCTACAACATAATCCACCGGTTATACACTACTAATCAACACATAAAAAATGTTCAAATATTTTCAAATATGAATATGCTCGTAACAAATATTGACATTCAGTTTCCAGCAGCAAATGTTAATTCCACCAACACAAACGCGGAAATAAAAAGTTCATGGACAAACATTGGACAGACAATACTTAATAACAAGTAAATTGAGAAGCGTAAGCAAATAAAAAAACGCAAGGAGCCTAAGCTCTAGCAACAATAAATTCCTCACTACTGACTGTTGGTTACCTTCAAGCATAAGAAACTGTCTAAGGCAAAGGGTGCGGTCTCCTGCAAACTATTTTATTGAAGGTGGCTAAATCAATTATCAAACACACTGCTGGGGTATTGAATGATTTAATCCAATATTATTGTTAACATTGGGTCTTAAAAACACATCTCAAATTAAGTTTTCAATAAACATTGAGCCTGACAGTTGTAATGTGTTTAATCTTCATGTAACTGTGAAATAAATACACTACCAGTCAGAAGTGTGGACACACTTTCCCCATTTGAATTAATGGGGATGTGTGTCCAAACTTTTACTGGTAGTGTACATACAAAAGCGTGCGTTGCCCAGCTCGTTTTGGTCTAGTTCAGGTTAGTTCTTGTGCCAAGTCTGGAGAATTCCCCTCAAGGAAATATTGCACTGTTCAGAATCTGATAATCAGAGAAGACAGTAAGATCCTGAAACAAGACCCTGAAAATGTTGTTTGTTCAACCGCCGCTGCCACCTAACAGATCCCAGTCTTTACTGCTATTAAATCTTTGGTGTGCCATAAGATTAGAAACTAACACTATAGTTATGCATTCATATATGGATTAATTTATTTATCTATTCAATAACTTGTCTTTCTCTGCAAACAGTAATTTAGTCTCAGGGTCAGACTTTATCACTTCAAAGATGCTGCATCATTAATTGTGTTTTTTCACCCAACTTTCTGTTAAATTGTATTTATGTAATAAATAATAATATTAATATATTATTATTATTATTAATAATAATAATAATAATAATAATAATGTTTGCATTAATAAAATAAATATTTTTTATTCATTCTTAGCCTGGCCTAAACAATAACAAAGCCTTTTGTGGGTTTAAGAGACTATAAATAGATATCACCTGAATTATTTAAGCATAATTAGGTAGGTAGTGTGAGATTAAAATCATCCTGGTTCTTGAAATTGTTTTCATATATCTGAACTGTTTATTTTATAGCTTTTCTGACTATTTTGTTATTGTTAACAGTTTATTTGCAATGTGCCACATTTAACTGACTTGTAGAAACCTCAAACATGTTTTAAGATCTTCACATTAACCGAAAAAAAAAGAGCTTCTGGTCTCATCACATACCGTACCGACCCCATCATGCATCAGAGTGTTGCAGTTCCAGCACAGGACAGCCACATCCGCACCCCTCCCTACAGGACTCAACTTTTCATCAGGGTGTTTGTCTAAACAAACCAACGCTTGCTCTCAGTGTTCCTGCTCTCGCACATGCCTGCAGCGTTAACCCAGCCTGGTGTTGAACGGTGGGAGTGTGCTGCTGTATTTTACACTGTTTGGTTAAGAGATTAAGGTGGTGAACCCCAACCTCGTGGATTACCTGGACTTTATACCACCAGAGCTGCTCAGAGCATCAGCAACTATCCTTTTAGTTAGTCTAAAAGCATCCAGCTGAGGCTAAGTTTATGGTTCGGCGTGGCTTGGCAAGGTAGAGCGGTCGTCTCGTAACCCGAGGGTTGCCGGTTCGATCCTCGGCCAAGTCGAGTTCATGTCGAGGTGTCCTTGGGCAAGACATCGAACCCCTAATTGCTCCTGACGGGTCGTGGTTGAGCCCCTTGCATGGCAGCTTCCGCCATCAGTGTGTGAATGGGTGAATGTGATGTATGGGTATCGTTGCAGATACAGTAAAACGCTATATAAATAAGGGCCATTCACCATTTAAATGAGAATGATGCTGGTACCATCTAGCTTATACACAACATAAAATATTCCATGAAAGTGACTTTAAAAACACGTAGAGCAAGCACTCCCACTAGTTTCGACTCAACCTATTTCAGATGTGTACTCTACTCTCTCGGGTTGTGTCCAGGCTTCATGACGATGGCCTATATTTTGCATGCTGAAATCACAGGAGGCCCTTTGTCTAGAAAACATTTACATCTCTTAACACAGCTGGCTTGTCCAACCACTGGCACAAAACAAACAAGGAAGCAAGATAGAAAAACAACTCATAGGTTAAGTTACCACTAAAGAGGTGTTTTAATGTTAAACATCAAAACAACGAGGACCATTTTAGACATCTTAAAATAAACTGAGGTCGGCTTCGAAGGAAAATTTGAATATAAAGAGGAAACATTAGTTGTTTTGGCTGTTCTGGCTATTTAAACTGAAAGGTGAAGTGCCTACATCAATTAACTCTCATTATAACAAGTAAATAAATAAATAAATGATAAAAATACAAATAAATAGATTCTAAAAGATATAATTAAAAAATATTTAAATGATTAAAAATTTTCTTATTTACTTTTTTTCCAGGATATCAGACCGGACTTACAGTAAAATTTAAAAAACTAAATAAATATTTATTTAAAAAAAAAAACAAAAAAAAACGCAGAAATAGACATTTCTACAACAAAGCATTGTGCCTTTGACAAACATGAACAGCAGACCCTTATAAAGCAGAGGTATGTTAAGAGCATGTGATGCTCTGGGGGGTGTGGCCCTCTAGGTGCTTACACTCTTCAGGTAACACAGAGTGACTCATTCTCTCTCACACCTTCAACACCACAAATGGCGCTCTCACAGCTTAACTTTTCCACTTAAGCCGACAGCGAACCACAAGGAAACAACTGAATGGGACCTACATTTAACTAAAGATTCCTCTGAAGAGCAAATTACTTGTGTGGCATTTAAAGAAGATTTTCTGGATTTGGACTCAGAGACTGTGAGATTTTTAAAGCAGCAAGCTTGCATTTTTGACAGATGGTTTGTTTTGACAGTTTTCCACAGTCCAGGATCTAATCCGGTTCTTCTAGCATAAGGAAGTCACTCAAAGTTGGAAACAACGCATTTTGTGCAGCTTCTGCAATAAATTCACTTAAAAGTCTGTCTTTGAAGAGACTCTTTATTTTCCAACTTTCCATGACAATGCCAGTGGTCAAAGTGGAGAAAGACTCTCCAGCAGGCACCACCTTGCCGTCATCCAATCCTACACCGCAGACAGAGGAGCAGCCCCGAGGTCGAAGGAGGAAGAGACCCCTCCAGCGAGGGAAACCACCGTACAGCTATATTGCACTCATTTCTATGGCTATAGCCAACTCCCCTGACCGCAAACTGACTCTGGGGGGCATCTACAAATTCATCACAGAGCGCTTCCCTTTCTACAGAGACAATTCAAAGAAGTGGCAAAACTCCATTCGTCACAACCTGACTCTCAATGATTGCTTTATCAAGATCCCTCGAGAGCCGGGAAGGCCTGGGAAGGGCAACTACTGGGCACTGGACCCAAACGCAGAGGACATGTTTGAGAGTGGCAGCTTTTTGAGACGCAGGAAGAGGTTTAAACGCTGTGACTTGAGCACTTATGCTTCATATATGCATGAGACGCCAGTTTTCTCTCCTGTCCAGATTACAAGATCAGCAGCATACACCAACTCAGTCTACTCCAACATGACAGTAAGTCCAACCTACGGACAGCAGCTTCCCTCTGCCTATTACCCCTCTTCCTCACCTCCAGGGTTTGGCCATGGTCAAACTCGCATGTTCAGCATCAATAACATCATAGGACACCCAACCACTGCAAGCATGCTGACAGGTCAGGCAGCAGAGGTGATGCAGCAGCCCAGCCGGAGCTTCAGTCCTGAGGGGCTTCCAAATGGATCCAGCCCCTGTGGCCTGGGAGCCCCAGGTTTCCAGAGTCAGCCATGTGGGGGAGCTGTGCCACCTCGCTCCTCCACACATCCAGGCTTCACTTACTCTGGATCAAACAGCCATCCACACCATCAAGCCCACCAAAGCTCATATGGACAGGGTCACACTCAGGGGTATGCAGCAGCTGGCCGGATCCACACCTCAGCTCACGGCCATGCAGAAATGGTGGACCATTACGGCAGGGTCTCCCCAGTCCAGCTGGGCTCTTTCTCCCAGTACAACAGCACAGTAGGTCCTGTTGCCAGCACTGGCGGATATCTGAGACACCCAACATACCCAGGGAACATGGACCGGTTTGTGCCTGCCATTTAAACTTCTAAACACCTTTTTAAAAGGACATCAGAGATCTGAGAGGGCACCAAGTAAGCCAGACTTCTGCATACAAACATGATGATTCTGGACAAACTGAACAGACCGACCTCTGAGACACAACTGTGATAGCTTTCTTTTCTTCTTTTTCTTGTTTGTTGATCCTAAAGCTCTTCTTCTGCACTGTTAAATACATTCTCTGAACCTGGATTTAAATGTAAAAATCATGAGAATGTAAATCGAGTGTAATTTTGTGTGGTTGCAAGTTGTTATTTTTTCTTTTGTCACATCTTGAATGTGAGTTAAAATGACATATTTGGTAATGCTCATATAAGTTATTGTGCTTCATGGTTATAGGCTTTACAGTGAATGTCTTGTGTGAAGAGCGTTGATTTTTGTACATGAATTGCATGAATTTTACTGCCAAATAATGCATAAAGTTTGCCTTTTTCTTTTTTGTAAAGACTGTTATAGCACTTTTGTTCGTCAAGAATAAAACATAATTACTTATGAATCATTGCAGTTAGTTGTGACAAAACATTACATCATAATTACTTTTATTATTCAAACATGAAAAAAAAGCTTTAACTTGCAGCCATATAATCACATTATAGCTGTTACTAATTTGTCTGGTGTTAATGACACATTAACACCAGATAAATTAGTAGTTACTACATTAATTTTCATATTATAAAAGTGAAATGTACCATAAGATCCAGACATGAAGCCACCAGGAACAAAATCAGTTCTTTATTGTCTTATGTTTGTGGTGGGTTTTGCAGTGTTTCAGCTCAGCTGGTCTGAAGTGTTGTCTGGAGCCAGTGTTATTAGCAGCCACTGTGACCAGCCTCAATTATCACGTCAAGACATCAACACAGCACTTGAATCCACTGATCAAGAAAATAAATTGTCTTGTAACTTGATATTTTAGTTAACAAAGGCATCGAGACCTCGTCCATATCTGAATATCTGACAAGACGAGACTTGCGAGGAAAAACTTGTTATAGTTCAGATTTTTTTTTTTTTTAAATGTTTTGTGGACAGATTACTTCTTTTTCCTTTCCATTGCTCAAAGAGTTTTTCTTTGTCTAGTTCCTGTGAATTTAAACATCTATAAATGACAGCAGATGAGAGATCGACTTACTGCAAATTACAGTTAATCAATAAACTTAAAAAAGCCACTATGTACAAAATAATCACCCGAGTGCAAGCGAAAGCATGAAAAACAAATATTATCTGTACAGTAATCTTGTACTACAGCTTGAGCAGAAGAAAAGTCTGTTGGCGTGGAGACTTTCCAACATCGGTAAATATTAACACTCAGGATACTTACACCTTTACAAACCTTTACAAAACAAACGGGATGTATTTTTCTTCATACTTTGTTAGAAACACTAGTCACACAAGTGCGATGTATTAGCAAACTGATATATTGGCTGCACAGGACAAACACTGAGTCAAGAAGTGAAACCATTAAAATCATTGTTTACTTTTCATTATTACCTCACAGAGCACACGAAAAGAATAAAACGTTTCTAGAAGGTCTCAATCTGATAAACATGGAGGCCGCAACTTGCACCACATCATTTTCATACATTTGATGACAACTCTTTAGCCCATTGGCTCAGTGACTTCTCCTTTAAATCTATCCCAGTAAAAAAAATAAATAAATAAAATTATGAAGAAGAAGAAGAAAAAAAAATCGCCACAACACAACATCTCACTGTTATGAGATACAAGGCTTGGGGTTTTCAGCGATCAGTGTAGTTGTTTCAAACAAAAATGTTTGTAAAATACAAAAGAATGAACAAAAGAGGACTTTTAAGATTAAAATAACTTTAATTATACCTAAATTTAAGAACACTTAAGTGTGACAAGCTAAAACATGACAGGCATGAATAAACCAAACACTGATAACAAGAAGCATGTCAGCCGATGTACTGGACCAGCTGCTGGAGCTGCTCGCACTTCTTCACAACCTCTGGCAAAGACAGCAGAGTCTGAGTGATAAAAGCAGAAATACGTCAGTCATCCAAACGCATTATTAGTGACAGAATAGTGAAGATGAAATGGTGTTAAAGAAAAAAAAAAGCAATGTAAAAAAATAACTCACCTCCCTGACTTTATTGATCATGCTGTTTAAAATCTGAAGCTCATTTTCACTTTTCTGCTGGTTTGTCTGATGAATGATTTGCTGTGAGAGAAGATACAACAATATGAACATAAGTGAAAAAAGGTTCTCTGTAGTTAGGAATACTAGTTGTTCTCTATAGCATCAGCACTTACATGTCTCTTTGCTCTTTCAAGGAGTTTAACTCTGGCCTGCTCTGCATCCTGAAGACTTGCCCTCAGTCTCTCCATCTGAGGATCAAATCCAACATGCCAGAAAAATACCATTAAAAAGGTCATTCCTCAAGACCAGAATGAGAATTTGCAGAAGATACAAGTTATTAATTTACACTTTCAGACTGAGTACAGTTACAGACCTCCTTCAGTAACTGGATCTTTTCCTCCATGTAATCTACTGGGTTAGCTGACTGGCCACCAGCTTTCCTCAACTCCTCTCGCAGGAACTGGGTTTCAACCTTTGACTGCTGAAGGGCACGACGAAGTTCAATCACATCCTTTCGCAAGTCCTGAGGGAATTTTTTTTAAATGAAAATAAACATTAATAGAAATGACACAGCCTCTGCTGGAAGGAGAGTGTTACAATTAACAGAGTTATTTAAGAGTGAGTTATATTTGATGCCTCACACTGTTGTCAGTCTTGTGTTTATTTAGAATTTCCTGGGCCTCTTGAACATCTGCCATCAATTTAGTCAAAGTTTTCTCATCCTGTAGAAAAAGAAAAACATAAGAACACTGTTGCACCAACAGTGTTGTATGGATGAAGCACAGTGACGTCCAGTAACAGCAGACCTCACCTGAGCTTTCTGCTGCAGAGCCTGATTTCCTCTTTCGACCACGGTATTTAGGCGGCTGAGTTGACTCTTCAGCTCGAACACTTCAGCCTGATGTCTGTTGTTTGCAGCCTGTTGCTCCACCTGCAGGCCATAGCTTGAAGAATACAACATATTTTTCATAAGGAGAAATAAACATGCAGTGCTTTGAATTTTATAGATTTGTGAGCACATTTTTTTTAATTCTTTTAAAGACAAAAAGAAATTTGGTCCATTGTTAAAAATAAATAAAATGAAAATGGAGATAGTTTGAAGTATTTACTTCTCTGTGTCCATCAAAAATATCTTCTATATTACTTTAAAATTCATGTCTGTTCAGCTATCATCATTTTTACTATCTTATAGAGTTAACATTTTGTGGTGTTCAACATTTTACAAAGTACAGATTCAAATAAGTAACTTTATACTGAAGACCAACTTAAAGTCACCAATCTAAACAGATATTAGACAGAAAACCACAATAACTCAGTGACCTCTGCCCCCACCACACAACTTCCAGCACTTACATGGTGCTGTGCAGCTCCTGCAGCTGGGCGTCTTTATGCCGCTGCACCAACTTCAGCATGCCGGTGAGCTCTGTGACGGTGCTGCCCAGGCCAGAGAGCAGCTCCGTCACGCTGCTCTGCTCCTCGTCTTCCTCAACCTCAACTGCAATCAAGTTCTCTTTTGGATTGGGGGGTGCAATGCGGGTGAAGGCGCTCGTCTCACTGAACAAAGTTTCACTCTGCAGCTCAGGCGTGTCTGGAAGAAGTAAATAAAAGACTAATCAGAGCTTAGATTCTCAATTGTTAAGTTATTTAATGATATTAAAGCTGTCCATCAACTTATAAAGTTCTGAGATTTTTCCAGTGCAGAGGCATAATGTTCAATTTCACTTAATCACAGCTACTTGTACTCACATTACCTGTCATCAGCAGCCATTTCCTTTCAAAATGACTCATCTATAGTTAATGTAAAACTAGAGATTTTGGGTAATAAAAGAAATAAAACCCTTGCAGCAGTAGATAATATTAAAGTCAAGAAGCTAAGGGTATCAAAGGAAAACAATGACTTTGCAATCTTTAAATAAAACAAGACCACTAAGCCATTACAACATTATATTTATGACTCATTTTATAAAAAAGATAACATGCTGAACAATTTAATTAAAGTAGCTGTCACAGATTACACTAGATTGTACCTACTAACAGCAGCTAACTAAAGCGTATTTACCTGTCTGGACTTAAAAGTGTTTAACAAGATGACTTTATCACTGAGGTGCTTTAATGAGCTAAGACCAACAAGTTTTATGTGTCTCTGAGGAAAAAAAAGACACATGTGGTGTGTTTTAAATACCTGATCCAGCAGGTGGGTCTGTTTTCATGTCTTCCTCATTCTCGGTGGTTAACGCCACCATAACGCTGCTGACGAAGGAGCTGGATGGCTGATGGCACGCCGCAGCATGAAGCAGCTGAGACTCTTTATCCTTCTGTAAGTCTTGTGTCTGAAAAGAAAAATAAGTCTACCCATGTAATAACTCTTATACATCCACAGTATTAAATGACTTATTGGCATAATAAACTATGAGGTAAAAACAATAAGAAAATTTAAATAAACTAAATTAAATTAAATAATTAAAATGTTATCTTCCACGAACACCAATAAATCAATTACAGACTGTAGTTACAAGTTTTTTTTACTATTTAATTACCATGAGGAGCTGGCTGAGAAAGAATTGCTTAATGAATGTATGCCGTGTAAAATAAAGCAGGCTAAGAACATCTAATTCATGCCAGTGGTCTTTCAGTACTACTTGCTACATCTTCAGTATAAAATGAAAATAAAAATCATCTTTGAATGCTGTCTGTAACTACACGATACAAACATGAGCACATCTGACAGAATTTGGAACAAAAAGTGGAAAATATGCTGCCTGAGTTTATCTGGATTGAGTCGTGTGACTATACTCTACGTTACCTGGTCATTGAGAGCAGCATGTAGCTCACTGGCCACTCCTCGCAGTGTGTGATGCAGCAACGTGATTTCAGTGACGGCCTGAGCAATCTTCTCCTCGAGCTCCAGCTGGGTTGCTTCAGCTGTGGATCTTGTGGTTTCCATCTCTTCATGCAAGGTCGTGTTCTCAAGTCTGCAACACACGCAACAAGAAAAGTTATCATTCAGAATGTTTAAACATACCTCAGAACAATTTCTGAAATCTATAGGAAATTCAATTTTATGGCTAAATAACACTACATGCATGGAATAATGACAACCTTTAATCAGTTAGTATATCTCTAGGCTTTGCCTGAACATTTTCCCCCCACAGTCATTCAGCCCCGTCTCAACATCTACAGGCCAAGCTTTTTGAAGAAGACAAGATAAGGGATGAAGAATAATCCTAGTTGAAACCATACCACTTCTTGTGGTAATAAGCTGGTCTGGAGTCTTTAAAATAGATTTTCTGATCAAATATTTGTCAACACCTATATAGACAAAGGACTCGTTTCATTTTCCAATAACATTAATGTAAAATGCAAGGCTGTTATAAAGTATGTGAAGAGAAGAATAGAAATATTCTGTGAAACAACAGAAAAACACTATACCAAGAAATGACAATATATGAAAAAGCTTAAGATGGGTTTGGTTAACTTCAACTTACTGAAGTTTACTAATTTCTCTTTTTAGGTCTTCACACTGGACGTTCCTCTCCCGAAGCCCCTGCAGGTTTGTCCTCAGCATATGCTCACTCTCAGACACCTGCTCCCTTGCCAACTCATTCTCCATCTGCAGAAACTAAAGCATGCAACATAAATTAGAGCAGAAACAGTAATTAACTGACGGCACATACTGTTATAATGAGCATATCTTTGGGAGCAATCACTCAATCTACAGCAAATATTCAGTTACATGGACTGGGTCCACATAGTGTGGTCCATCTAAACATGAGATTGCAAACTGTGTAAACTGGACTGAAAGTGTAAACACCTACAGAAGTAGTGTAGTGTAAATATTTACTATATAACTCACACTCAAACTGCTCCTTTTTTTTCTTTTATTTTCATTATTTTTGTCGTTAAGACATCTGCTTTTCAAGTGGCCACGTTTTCAGCTTTTAACTTCATCAGGAAAGTTTTTTTGACTCTCCAAACTAGCGGTGTTCTGCCCGCAGTCTACTCCAGGAAGGAAATAGAAATTAAACAAATAGGTACAAGGAAATGAGTCTGTGATAAAGTGAATCTGAAGACAAATGTATTGTCTCATGTAAATTAAAAGTATGGTTGCATATCATAAATAGAGCCAATAAAAGGGTCCCGTTCTGCACATCTCAGCCACCAGACATCTAAAGTTTAGGAACAAGGTCGTCGTTGTCATCGTCATCATCATCATATTGACTAAGTATTAACAACATTATAGCTTTCACTTTAGTTTTCAGTGTGAAGACAATGTTTCACAGACAACGCAAACACAGGTTAGCCGTTACGATGATGATAATGATCTTTGGTTAGGCTAACTATTGTTTTTATGGACAACTTTTAGGATTTCTCTTCAAGTGATGGGTTACCCAAAACTCCATTTATGATCATTACCAGAAGCATGCTGTGTTAAAAATGATGCAGGTAGCTGCTGTGCTGCAGCAGCTCTGCAGCTGAAACATCAGTTGGTGAGAAAAAAAAAGCATGAAGCCGTAACACAGCATATGTTCGTGGTGTTATGGTGGTCCAACAGTTGTCACTGCAGCCTACTGTTTTGCTTTGGACTAAGGCAATGAGCGTAACATTTAAAAAGCTATGTAAAGAGCAAGTAAGACAGCTAAAGAAAACATTCTTCGATAAGGATCCAAAAGCCTGTCTGAGATTTACCAGTGCACTCTGGCAAGCTAACCTCATTCATTTCCCACACGCCGCTGAGTTGTGCACAAGCATCCTGTAGCTGCTGGATCTGCAGACTCTGAGACTGTGAGACGGTCTGCAGCTGACTGAGCTGCTCTTCACTCTGAGCCAGAGCCTGACTCAAGTCAGACACACGTTGCTCTGATTCACGCAGAGATGCCTCCAACCTGGAAAGAATAGTTAGTCTATCATTAGTAAAGATGTGGCCAGGAGCTCATCCAGCTGGAATAAAAGCAAGTTCCCCTTCCCTCCCATCCCCCCGTCATCCGCTATGTTTTAACTGTCATTTCTTTACATGCATTGTAATTTTACAAAACAGGTCTTTGTCTACCTTGGAAATAAATAAATGTTAACATGAACCTGACAATACTTACGTATCTGCCCTCTCATTAGCTTGATGGATGTCTTTCCATGACTGCTGCAACCTGGAAATTAAGCAGTTTTAAATAGAGATGCCACATAATGGAGCATTATTTGATTCTTAAACTATTTAAAGCAAATTTATTCCGTGAATAAATTATTCTGATATGGGAGCTCATACTTTGTCGTCTCAGCAGCTAATGCCTGCTCCAAGAACGTGTAGGATGCCAGCGTGGAGGAAACAGTGGCTGACAACTCTGTTGCCTTCCTCTCTAGCTGACCTGTCTCCTCTTCTTTCTCTGTTAGCTTCTGTCGCAGAACACCCATCTCTGAAAAATTTTTACCAAAAATTTGTCTTTTTAAAACACTAATATTTCAGTAGGTGGAGAGGAAGAATACATGAAACAAAAGAACCAAAGAACATCCAAAATATTTCTTTCAGTGTTTACCTGATGTCAGAATTGTCACCTGCAGATTTAAATCACCAATCTGTTGTCTGGCATTTTGGAGACTTGAATGGGTTTCATTCAGTTCTTCTTCAATCTATTTGTTGGAACAACGATAATTCAACTACTAATGAAGCAAGTAGAAAAGAAGAACAAGTGGTGCATGTCCAGATTAAATACTAAAGATCTGACCTGCTCTCGCTCCTTATCAGCTTGGTCTCTCGCAGATATATGTTCATCCCTCTCTCTTATAGCATCAGCTGCCTTCTCATTCAGCATCATTAGGGTGGGAGCAGTCTTCTGCAGAAGGCTCCGGACTGTGCAGAGCTATGAGATGAGCACAAAAGCAGCAGTGCTAAGAGCATCATTACATTTAAGACCAAGCTATGGATGAGTGTGTAGATATTGCTGCATTACTAAGAAACTGTTACAGAGATAAAAAAAAAATATATATACATGTTAATGAACACACTAAACTTACTTCAATCATCAAATTGGAGTGCTCATCCATGGTTTGGGACAAAAGTTCAGAGGCTGACCTCAATGTTCCAGCACAGACTTTGTTTAGTTCAACCTTTATTAGAAAAAGAAAGGGGGAAATTATAAGCTATTAAGATGACTAAATGATTGTACTACAGAATCTTATTTCGCTTGGTCTGTGTACCTGTTCTGGATAGGTTTGGTTAAGAGTAGCCAAGAGCTCTTGTTGAGACCCGACACTCTCTTCCAGTGCTGAAATTTCTTTGGCACAGTGTTTCCTTAGTTGTTCCATCGCACTGAAGGCCTGAAAACAGACAACCAGATACACATAACATCTTGAAATAAACAATACTACAAAAGATACCACATAACAGACAACGTTTGAATATGTTCTTTACTATAACAGAAGCTTGAACAGAGCAGGCAAACGACCAATCCTCTACAAGTATATTGAATAAAACCCTAAGAAAATTTTAAATAAATAGTGCTTACAGCCTCCTTAGCTGTGAAGGCCTCTTCCATCTGAGCCCTCATCTCATGTCTTTGCTGAAGAACTTCTTTTACCTTCTCCATCATTCGTGTCTGTGTCTCCGTTGATTTTTCAAGTAGAGACTTCATGTGTCCATACTAAAGCAAAGAATATTCATAATCTTAATAGTGGAAATAAACCAGGAAATAGCAGCTGCTGGTATGTAGCAAAGACATGGAAGACATGTTTACATACATGTGAAATGAGGCTTTGATGGTCCTCTCTGACAATGTCATCCATTTCTTTCAGGTTAGAGAGAGAGGCGTCTGTATTACTACTCAATAAAGCCTGATGGAATAAAGACGGAAAAGTGTTTAATTTTTTTTTCTTATATACATAAATATTAATGAGTATTGTTTCACTAAAGTTTGAGCCAAGTAATTCTGGAGTTGTGTGGCTGTTGGTGTCTCACCATAGTAACCCTCGTGTCTTGCATACACTGCATGACGCTCTGCAGAGAACTTTCATCGAGCTCCAACTCATTAATCCTCCTCAGAGCCTCAGTGTACAGCTCTCTGTACATTGTGGTCTATAAAGACAAATCAAATAACTTAAAAGAAAAATTACTAAAACCAAACCTTTAATTACTCTTTCACCATCACCATTGGTGACATGTTTTTACCTGGCTGAGTTCTGTGTGGTCCGTCTGTACTAGTTTCTCCCTGAGGTCTGAAGGAGCAGGGCCTGCAGACAGACATCTTTGTGTCCTGGCTGCAGCCAACTGTTGTGCCAGGGCCTCAACCATGATCATGCTAGACCTTAGCCTCTCCTCCAGCTCCTGTCTGGGTAAACACTCCAAGCTGCCAGGAGGCAAACTGAGACCACATCAACAGAAAAAATAATGAGTGGCATCATAATCTCAAATTATTACAGGAAAATTGATTTTTTATTTTTAGAAAGAGAACACTCACTTCCACAAGAGGGGGTCAGTCACAGTGCAGGAATCAACCACAGAGAATTCCCGCTTTCTCTCAAACAGGCCAGATGTATTTAGACTGCGCTCGGTCAATTTCACAGGGCTGGTGCCCACACAAACACTGTGGGATTCTAGTGGAGGCACTCGCTGTGGGGGGGCCAAAGATTCGCTAGGTGGTGGAGCAGAGACAGAGAAAACAGCAGGACCCATCTTTCCACATGCCGATACGAGGAGCTCTACCATCTGCCGAAACTGATGAAGTTGAGCCTCAGGAACCAGAGGGTTATCCAAAACAGGCTTTTCAACTACAGACCGAGGCGCTGCACAGAGCTTCCTTCCCAGATCCTCATTCTGTTCTGTGGCTGAGCCTGGTTGGGGTTTCACACTTACTGCTGTGGAGTTGAACAGAGGACGAGGCATGGGGCTCTCCATGATTTCTGCCAATAACCCAGCAGGGTCACTGTTAACTGGAGCCACAAAGCTTTTGTCATCCTCAAGAGCAGAATAATCAACCAAAAACTGGTCTTGAGCTGGGTCCCCATGAGCCTTTAACAAAGACAAAGATGCTTTCTTGACAATGGGACTGAGTATTCCTAACTCCAAGGCTGAGGCAATTGAGGGGCAGTTCGACAGCATTTTCAAAACCTCATGCTGTTGAAGATGTTCCTGTGCATCCTGCTTCTCAGGTTTCTCTGCAGAGTTATAAATAATGGGACCATTAGACGATGAACCAAGAGCACTGTCTTTTGCTTCACTGGAGTCAGAGGGTCCACTTGTGGAGCACACTTGTGTTACACAATCCAAAAGCTGCTGCACTTCACGTGCAGGGCTCTCTGCTGATGCAAGATGGCACCAGTCAGACACATCAGCTCTATGGACCACTGAAGGCAACATACTGTCCTTATATGTTGAAATCTCTGACATTTCATGCACAGGAAATTTAACAATTTCATTATCCAAAACTTCTGAAGATGTCTTTGTCACAGGAGATCCACTATTAATTACTAACTCAGCATCAACCAATACAGAGTGCTTATCTGGTTGTTCATTTTCATCTTGAATATGATCCCCTGTAAGTGGAGCAGACACATTGTCAGTCAGGGGTTGACAGTTTACATCCTGGTTCTGACATGGAAGAAAGGTCTCCTCTGATAACTGGATATCTGATTTTTCAGCCTCACCTGCAGCTTTAGTGAAAGAGTGGGATGTAACAAGCTTCCCTGTGCCTCCCTGGTTGTCAGGTACCATCACACTTGTCTGTTTAACTTCTACAGCTTCATTAGTACATGGCAAGGGTACTTGAGCAGTGACAAGGTTGCCACGTGGTGAGGAATCATTTTTAAAGTCATAGTAGGGATGATCCAAGTGTTGAGTAACATTTTGCAAATCATGGTCACTAGCTAACATGCTTGGATTCATACTGTAATTGTATGACTCACTGATGGCAACACTATGGTTAACTGGTAAAAGGACAGTCTCGTGTGAAAGTTTAGTTTCCTCTGAAATTTCTACCTCACCTCCAGTACAGTCAATTGTTTTAAAGGTTACATCCCACAGCCCATCATCAGTCTCTACAGACCCATTTGCTGGTACAGAGAAGGATGTGATGACAGGAACAATCCCATTTTCACTGATACAGTATGGATGATCAGCATGTTCCTTTTGAATAAGCAGAGCATGGTCATCAGAGTTGTAAGTTGAATTTATACTGTTGTCTTCAGATGGATCACTAGGATCTGCGATGGGCAGAGGAATGGTGTCATCCTGTAGTCTGGAGGCATCTGAAAGTTCCACCTCTCCTCCATCACAGACAAAGGATTTCCAAGTGACAAGTTTCTCTCCACTACAATCAGTGTGAAAATCTTGGATGCCTTGTTTATCCTCCACCTCATCAAAGGAGAGTGTAGTGTTGGGAATTTCACTGACACTCACTTCACTGTCAAGTAGCTCTTTCCCATCAGGATTGAAATAGGGGTGCTCTTTATGATCACAGCATGACTGTTCCATCATGCTGTGAAAGATGACTGTATCTTGTGTTTCTATGTTGCACAAACCAACGTCTTCAGGCAAAATTATACTCTCTTCTCCAGAAACTGAAGATTCGGAAATCTCAACTTCTCCACCAGCGCAAATAAAGGATTTAAACGTTACATCTCCAATCCCATACGCCGTCTGGGTAGTATCAGAGGGATTAGTTAATTTCCCTTTGGTAAATGGAGGCGAGTGTAAGTGGGGATCTGAGTCACAGAGAGCAATGTCATCCTGTCAAACAAGAACAAGTGTTTGGTAAGAAAAAGCCACAAATATACTGAAAAGAATGAGAATTTTCAGTATAGTTTAAATAAACACACCATTGTCATTTTCACAGCATCCAGCTGTGATTTTGATTTGAACTTTGATGACACACACTCAATCTCATTGTCCAGGCTTCCAAGAGGGATACGTTGTCCATATCTGCCAAAGGGCTAACATCAACAAAAGTTGGGGGAAAAAAAAAGTTATTTGGCTTGCTCATTTGTTCATTGATAACTTCACAGAGTGCATAACGGAGTACAAAAGTATTACCAAGCCTCCCCCTCTTGAACTTGGCTTTCTGGAAGACATTACTCTGATGCTCTCAGAAACCACATACAGAACTGCAAAGAAGATGACAGTTTTTATGTTACACCCCCTTTTTTATTGCAGTTAATCTGCTTAACAATAAAGCATTATAACACTGTGTTAATATGATGGATTCAAAACAATTGTCAGACATAAAAATGAATGCTAAACCAGATTTAGCCCCTTTTCATCATTCCTCCTGCTCATACTGTAATACAAATCCCTTTGTGTAGACTTTTTACTTCAGGTGATGGGGGATCTCAATTATAGGCCTGTCAACATTTAAAAGTGCAAAAATAAAAAGAACATTTAGCACAAATTTTCTGTTATCTGTAGAGTGTTTCCTTGATGAACTGTAGAAAATTAATGGTGCTAGCAGGTAGAAAAGTCTAACTCTGGAAGACATCCTCTGCAACAGACTGCCCAGCTCCTTAATTAGCTAAAAAATAAACTGCAACTTATCATTGATTTGAAATATTATTAAATTATGGATTTTGATTGTTTCCCCAGCGATTACATGAAAAAAAAGATTGTCTCAACGACAATATAAGCGTTAATAACCTCTAATCTTTTGGGGCAGGAGCGCCAAGCTCAGGTCCTCAAGGGCCACAATATTCCAGGTTTTCTATGTGTCCCTGCTCCAACACACCTGACTTAGATTAATGAGTCATTGTGTAGAACTTCATAGGCTGTTGGATCAATTTAATTTGAGTCAGGTGTGTTAGAACAGAAAACGTTCCAAATCTGCAGGACAGACACCCTGTTTTAGGGGATATAAAGCAATCGCGCAATCTTTCATAACAGTACTGAGAGAAAAGTCTGTCAACGTCAACAAGCTAACTTTCTGACCTGCTGAAATCGATTACAGACAGACTGCCACTATTAGCTAAACATTTAATCTAGTCCTGCTAAATAATAAATAAGTTCAAGTTTGAACGCAATGACACAATGTCCAGAACAACAGCGAGGCAGTAGGCTGAAAAAACAGGAAACCGTTACCAGAGTCGTTATTTACGTTCTAAGTTCGTTGGTTTAAACACATCCGACAAAAGGTGGCAAACAAACACTTGAAATATGATGAAAGAGTGTGTAAGTGCATTAAGTACAATACCTTCAAACGTTACCAGAACACATCAAGCAACGTTGCACCGGAGAAAAATATTGAGTAAACAAGTTTTACTGAGCTACCATCAACCGCGTTTCATTCAAAAACACAAATGTCGGTACTGCTATTGGTTCATTTCTCTTCTTCGGTACTTCATCGACGTATTGGGGGAAAACACGCTGCATTGCCACCTAATGGTGCCCCCTACAGGAGTCAAGTGTCACTACATGGATGCATGTCTGCATATGAAAAACACCGTATTACCTTTTCCTAATGCTTTTTATCTAAAATGTCTTATGCAAATCAGTATTTATAAATTAGTAATGAATTTTTAACATTTAACCCTTTACCTTTTCTTAATTCTTACGTGTTGTTCACTAAGCTAAGCTGCCTACTAGTTCAGCTTTTAGGACTAGTCCAGCCAAGCCTTGCTCAAGCCTTCTTGTCAATGTCAGCAACATTATCAGCATGGCAAGAGTACTCTAGCTCAAAACTCACTGTTATGCAGCTGTTGTAATACATTTAAATATATATATATATATATATATATATATATATATATTTATATATACACATTTAAATATATATATATGTATATATTTATTTATTTATATATATAAAAGATTTTCTAAAAATATAATTTATATAATCCATTTGCCCACTTTATGACAGACCAATAAAGAAAAGTACGGGGATTTTAACATTTCTTTACATTAAAGAACAAAATTTTTTTTTAAAATTGTTTCAGAACATTTTATTCAGTTAATTTACACAACTTTTTATGTACATCATTTAACATTTGCAAAATTTTAAAGAATGTCTTATAACTTTATTTGCATAAAAATGATATTCAGTCGCATTCAACAAGATCTGCTTGTGAATCTTCACTGAATCGGATTCTCACACTGAGACAATGTGGCGCTCAACAGGTCGGACCTGCAGTACCTCAGCAAAACCATGTCCAAACCAGCAGGTGATGTCAGCTGTGTCAAGGGTGAAGAAAAATAGTCTGTCTCTGCAGCGAGTCCTCCGATACACTGACCTGGGGTCTGCTGACAGAACCCCCTTGATGGCAGCAGCAGCCTCCTCTGAGCTGTGCAGAAACTTAAATCTGGGTCTGTCACTTTCGAGAAGTCCTGTGTGAGAGACAGATTAGATTTTTCTCCACTTTGCTATGAACAACTGCATTCCAAGTAAATCTCAATCACAACAGCACCCTCTTGTGGAAATAAACACAGCAGTCGTTCATCTGCTTACTGATTACCTTACCTGTCAGGTGTGTGGGAACAAATTCTGCCAGCTGCCTCTCAGCATGGGGGGTGAAGCGAACATCCAGGCTTGCAACAGGGGGCTCTTTGATCCAGCCAGCAATAGTTGCACAGGCTTCCTCTCCATAGCAGGGGTGGTCCATGGCCAGTGCTGTCTGTTTTCTTTTAGCAGACTCAGACAATCTAGACTTGCCCTCACAACCATGTTGTGAGATGTCATCTTGGATCATAAAGGCCTCAACTTCCTCTAACACACTGTAAAGATCTTTGGGCAGAAAAAGCTGCTCACTGGCACTGGATGAATGTGTAAAAGAAACGTCAGTTTCAGATTTGTCTTTTGAGAAGAGGATCTCCACATCAGCATTCTCCGTTTCCAAGACTTTGTCAAGGTTTGACATGGTCACCTCCCTATTTACCAAAAGAGGGGTTGCAGTTGGTTGGTCTGTGTTCGATTCAAATTGTTCTAAATCCAAATTAATCCTGGTGTCAGGGGAGTCATACTCTGGAATGTAAGGTTTGATGTCCAGGACTGGTGTGCCAGCAATCATATCAATGCCAGACAGATGTAGCGTATCACCTGGAAAATAGAGAAATCCATTTGTCTTTTATTAGATTTTCTGGCAAACACTACATCTGAAAGCAGAATATTTAGACAGACCAAATGGTTGAATGTGTCAAAGTATTATATCATCAAACATCAATATATACATGGGACGAACATTACATGAAAAAGTGAGCAATAAAGTACTGATTTTCTAAGAGGGACCAAGCTTTACTTACTTTGTAATATAACATCTGGTTGAAAGACTGCAGTCCAGTGCTAACTTTATGTATTTATCCTCAATTCATGCACACAAATCAGCTTATGTTGTTTGCAACATGTATATACACAAACATAGAGGAACGTTCACAGCAAGTGTATCCCAAGTCCTAGTCCATTAGCATTAACTAGCACAACAAACACAACCTGCTGTGTTACATTAAGTTGGATAGCAACATGGACACGTACAATTTAGTGTCAGACTGCCAAGTGTTTACCTAAGTTTACCGTATTTTTGTTGTTGGAATAAAACCCTGTGTTTCCTCGGCCATACCAGTATGTCATTTCTTCTCTGTCGGGTGTTCCGCTCCAAGTAAACGCATCGCCATCAGAGAACAAACACTATCAACAAACCTGCCCCTCTTAGTGGCATCTTTATTGTGTAAAGCTCCATGTTCTTCGGATTCACTTTATTTTTCTTTTTTTTTTTTTAACCACAATTAGAATTTTTCCACTGCTATTCTAACAACGCTGAATTGTTTAAGTCCTTCCAGATTTCTTTGACATTGTTAAGACAATAGTCAGATTCTTATCTATTCTGCCCTCACATGTACAGAAATGCCACCTCAGCAATGGCGGAGGGTCTTCTTCTGGTGTTTGCCCGCATACGTATCATGGTTGTCACACATTCCTAGTGTACATTTGGCACGCTAATAACATGAGGCCACTCGCATTGCTATAGTTTTGATGGAGCTTGTCCACAACTACCTGCATCTTTATCATTTTTCTTCCCTTTTGCACAGAGACACACACTCCAAACTTAACAGTTGGCAGCAGATTGGTAAACTTTTATTTATGGAAATGCAGTGTAATTGAAAACATCACCTAGCAGTGTGGGATCATGAGATCCATTGTCTTCCATACCACTTCCCATGAAAACCTATCTGACATAACTCAGGCAGAAAAAGTGTCTTGAAATTTTATTTACATCAAGTTCACGGTGCTTTAAGTCATTTTACCCAAGTTTGTGAGAGGAGACTACAGCAATGCTGCCCTCAGTTTATGGGTTGCGTTGTTGGAAGCATTACTGCCAGTGCACAAGTGAGCTACAAAATTAAATGTAAAATGTTACATATTTCACCTTTAATAATGCTCACCTTCAATTCTGTCCAACTTCGCCAGCGTTAGACCCAAAGCATTTGGTCTGTGTGGACTGCGTGTCGAATACACACCAACTCGCTGTCCGTTCAGTCGGGGAGGCTTCACTTTGGCTTTACAGCTCAGGTGCCCATTTTTATGAAAGAGAAAAAGGATCCTGTGAAGATTAAATATAAGAAAAAAAGATTAAAAGAAATACGCAATGGGCAGACATAGTCAGCAATATGAAAAAAAAAAAATTTAAATCCTCCTTCAATATGTGTTTGACAGAAGGAAACAACACCTCCTCCACCTTTAATGTTAAATTCTACAACACTTAAACACATTACTAGTTTTAAAAAGCTTTGGACGGTGTTGATAATTAGATTTCAACATGAAAACTCCTGACATGCTTTTAATGCCATAATAACATTGTTATCTGCTGCAGCTCAGTGGGACAAGTCAAGATTTAATTAAAAACTGCTTTTCTTAAGACACTGTCCCTTCTTTCACTCAAACAACCACATTGCAGTGAACATCCACTCACACAAATGTAATAAACTTCCCCAACCGAACACAGCAGCTTTACTGTGGACACATTTTACTTTGGAGCCAAATGAAAAGGAGATCCGTAACTTGGAGGAGACTTTGGTTTTGCAGGAAAAAAAAGGAGTAAGTCAAATGTAGTTTGGCCCTAGTGGGAAACACCATCTAAGGATTGACCATGACTCCATTCAGTTCACTGATCTTGAAACGCCAGTCACCAAAAAAATAAAGGGATCACATAATCAAACTCAAAGTCAGTCACACTTCTGAGATATCAATCTGTCCAGTTAGGAAGTACCAGTGATTGTAAATCAATTTCACCTGCTGTTGTACAAATGGGACAGACAGGTGGAAATGAGAGGCAATTGGCAAGACATCCCTTATAAAATAATGGTCCTGCAGGTGGTGGTCACAGACCATTTCCCTGTCTTCATCTTTTCTGGCTGATTTTTGGTCACATATGAATTTTGCCAGTGCCCTCACCACTAGATGAGATCCTCAGATCCATTTTTAGATCATGAGGTGGTGTCTGCACACCCATAGAAGCTGCTCAGGTAGTGCAACTCATCCAGGATGGCACATCATTGTTTGCTGTGTCTCCCAGCACAGTGTTGAGAGCATTGAGGAGATACCAGTAGACAGGCCAGTATGCCAGGAGAGGTGGAGGAGGTTGTTGTAGAACTTCCCAGCAGCAGCACTGCTAACTGCTCCTTTGTGCAAGGAGGAACAGGAGGAGCACTGACCTCCAGCAGGCCACTAATGTTCATTTTTCTGCCCAAACTGTCAGAAACAGACACCATGAGGGTGGTATGAGGGCCTGATGTACACAAGTGGGGCCCGTACTTACAGCCCACCACCGTGCAGCCTGACTGGTATTTGCCAGAGACCACCAGGATTGGCAGATTCACCACTGGCACCATGTGCTCTTCACGGATGAAAGCAGCTTCACATTGAGCACGTGTGACTAATGTAAGAGTCTGGAGACCCTGTGGAGATTGTTCTACTGCCTGCAACATCCTCCAGCATTATCAGTTTGGCGGTGGGTCAGTGATGGTCTGGGGAGGCATATGCTTGGAGGGCCGCACAGACCTCCATGTGCTTGCCAGGGGTACCCTGACTGCCATTAGGTACCAGGATGACATCCTCAAATCCATTTTTAGATCATATGCTGCAGCAGTGGGACCTGGGTTCCTTCTGAAGCATGACAAGTGGAGTGTGTCAGCAGTTCCTGCACGATGAAGGCATTGACGCTATGGACTGGCCTGCCTGTTCACCAGACCTGAATTCAATCAAGCACCTCTGGGACATCATGTCTTGGTCCATTCACATTGCACCACAGACTATCCAGGGGTTGACTGATGGGAGGAGACCCCTCAGGAGAACATCCGTTTTCTCATCAGGTGATCTATGATATGATCTTTCCACTTTTATTTTGAATATGATTCTGAATCCAGACCTCCACAGGTTAATGATTTTGATTTTTCCATTATTCATTCCTATGTTAATTTGTTCTCAACACATTCCACTATGTAATGGATAAAGATTTTCAACTGAAATATTTCATTCATCAAGATCTAGGAGGTGTCAAGTGTTTGTTTTTGAGCAGTGTATTATATCAATATAACATGGTGCAAGTTTACATCAATATCTCGGTGCCAGACCAGACTGTGACATCTATAAACTGAGCAGCAGCACACCAACAACATTTCACCTACCAGACATGGGAGAACTGCTCTAAGCCCACCAGGGCATGCTCGGGGTTGTTGAACACACTCTGTTTAATCCGTAGTTCTCCCCGCGAGGGACCACACACGGTGGGCTGTCTGGGTGTCCCATTTTTCATGGAAAAACAGGAACTAATGTAACCAATTGGCACCGTCTGGATGTGTCCTGTAAGATGCACAATTGACAATATTATATCATATATATATTGACAGTACTGGTTTTGTCCACACTGCACATGGCTTCAGCTAATTGTGCAAATTATATGCAGCACTTTCATTATTTAATTAGTATTTTGCACTGGATTTTATTCTATGTTTGTACTTATATGAGTAAGGAGTCAATCACTAATCACATTTTAGGTAGTTTTACTTTTTTTTTTTATTTAACATTTTAGAGACTTTTTAGCTAATTTTGTAAATTTTTAACAGAAATAAATCAGTGGTATTTAGTTTTAGGAACTGAATAAAAAGGTAAACAGTTCCTCCACTTGTCTATAAGTGTAAGTGGCTTCAGATATGTATCAATGGTGGTCACCTTGCTCTAATGCTGTCTGTGGTGATGGTAAATGGTTTCTTTCCTTCTCATCATTAGAGAGATTAATCTTTGACACAGCAGCCTGAACAGATACTAGATGTTTGCGATGAGCTCTAACAGCACTGTCCAGCATCTGCCTGTGGAAAGGAGAGGAAGACTTAATTCATTGTTTATTTATTTTTACGAAGAACATGTAAGGAATCTACAAAGATCAAGACAACATAAAATTAGCTTTTCTCCATAATGTTACGCATTTTTCTAAAGAAAATAAATATATGCATAAACCGATAGCTGAGTTATTTGCAGCTTTTTCTATCTGCATCGGATAACCGGATGATAAACATACCTTAGGTTCTTGATTTCTTTCCGCATCACAGACACCTGCTCGTTTAGTTTATTAATATACTCGCCACAGCAATCACACAACGGAGTCATCTTTCTGAATTAAAGGGGAAAACGGCAGGACACAACTTGACTGTCCGCTTCTAGGTGCTAGAGAAACAACATACCGAGGAGGAAGAAACACGTGGGAGAGTCCGAATGCGGAAGCTCATGGTGGATTTTATTGTTGGCCAACCAGGAATGTTTCACGTGAAAAAAACAATCAACATATTCCTTATATGAAACATTAAAATAATCCCCTTGTTTTTCATATTCAGAGTATTTTGTTTAGCTATTTTTGTTTCACCGCCATTACCCATTAATGACGCGTGCATTGAGCTAAATGAACAGATAAAATTTTTTTACGAGAACCGAACGAAAACATTTTGTCATGTTTCTGCCAGCAGGGGGCAGCAGAGAGGGATTGATAGCGACTAACAATAAACAGCACTGACAGAAGTAATAACTAAAACTACCCTACAAGTTCATATTTTACATGCAAATGATGGCATACTACGAAATGCATTCCACTGTTATATTAAACAAAAAAGATTTTTTTTAAAAAAGCTTCTGACATGAGCATTCATACAGAAGTTAAAATGTGAACAGTTATGTTTTAGGAGCCAAACTTATGAATACATCACTTTCTCTTTTTTAGACTTAAATAACATTTTGGCAATACATCTGCATTTCAACTAAAGTGAACTGCAGAATTTTCCATATGCAACATAGCAGTATTACAATGAAATTATAAAATAGGTCTGAATAATACACCTTCTTTTCCAACAATAACCATTTAATCGATTAATTACTGTAATGTAGCGTCAGTCCCAGTATTTTGTTTTTTTTTTCTTTTAGGTAAAGTGTCTGACTTTTGGTGGTTGAACAAACAAGGCACAGATTAGATCATATTAATCACGCTGTACACTAAAATGAAATATACCTGGTAATGAGATAAATATGCAGATAAAAAGGTTTCAGATAGGCAGAATTAATCCCGTTGTAAGTGCTGATTTTCTTTCTTTTTTTTTATTTGAATCCTGGATATTACAGGAGTTGATAGTCTCGTGAAAATAACCAAATTTTCTTCCTAAATCAATTAATAATTCATGTAAAATGTAAGCTGTTGTAAAAGGTAAACTATGGCCTAAAAGGTTTAGGTTACAGAAAGCCAAAAAATAAATTATTTTTTTCCAAAAAAAAAATGCAAACATGTCTCACAGGTGTCCTAGTTTATTTACTTACAAACCTGTATGTTCAGTTTTGTAGGGCAGAAAATATTAGAAAAAAAGGATTTCAATACCAAACTTAAATAAGAGGAAAACATGTTCCATATTAGTTAGTTTCTACCTATAAAGGTATATCATGTTTTATGTTATATATTCATGATTTTCATGTTTTAACCCTTGGATATTGTTTTATCGTATACCTTGTGTAGTATATTGATACCTTTTTTTTACCACTAACGTCATTCACTAGAGTATAGAAATTACTTAAACTTCCATAAAACCAGGAAAATTGTATATTCTACAATTATTCTACAAATATTCAGTGGCACTTGTGGTTACTGAATACACTGTTAAAATAAAGAAGCAAAAAATAATTTTATATAAGCAGTGTGTTTTATTGGATTCAATACATGTTTTAACAATATCACTTTAAAAGAATACACCATTACAAACTCACAAGTGATTTATAGTGTTTTCCTTTAAATAAAGAAGGCAAAATTAACTTTTTGTCAAATGCAAAGTTAAAAAAAACAGATAAAGTTTGCAACCTAAAATAAATAACCAAATAACCACACAGGTTTGGTTTGAATTTACATTTCAGATAAGCAATGTCTACACTCAACACATTTGGACATCAATCATCATCCTGCAGATGAACCAACGTAATACTCAGATACAAAGTTGACCTAAAAGGAAGTATCTGGTTTTGAATTGAACATCTGACAGTCGATTTTGGGGAGAACAAAAAAATTACAATCAGTTTCCAGGAAGATATTCCTGTGGGAGAGGAGGGGAGGACAAGGTTGGAACTGAGTACAATGTGTTTTGCTCGGGCACATTGATTGACAGAGTTTCATTCAAACCTAAAGAAAAACAGAAAAATAGTTAAAAGCGGGACAGAGTTCCATGTAGAGATCGCATTACGGCTGTATTTCTATAACATTCATACCTTCATCAGCACCTTTGTCTTTTGATGGAGAGATTTCTTCATCCTCATCTGGGCCCAAGTCTTCAATCAGAACCTGCTCAAGGACCTCTGCGCCTTGGGACTCTGTGTAGAGGGTCTCCACCTGAGGAGGAGCTGAGGGAGGAGCAAGTGCTGCTGCTGGGACATAGTCTTGGAACAGAGCTGGGGCTGAAACAGCATCAAGAGCTTGCGCTGGAAGTGAAGCTGAATCTTGTGCTGGAGCTGGAAAGCTATCTAGAACTGAATTAACTGGAGTGGGAGAGGTCAGAGCAGGAGCAAAGACGGAGCTCTGGACAGATTCAAGCACTGGTGCAGGAGCAGGGGCCACTGGGAAAGAAACTGGCTGTGGTTCCACTGCCAGTATTGGGTACAGAGAGCTTGATAGTTGATCTGAGATGAGTGCAGAAGGTTCAGGTGCCACTATTACTGCTGGAGCTTCCTGAGTCACAGCAGCATCTTCCTGAATGACCGATAATTGCGGAACTGGTTCAGTCTTCCTGGGCCTCCCTCTCTTCTTTGTGCCACTCTTGTACTCAGCTCTTGATCTTTTTCTTTGGCTCTCCAACCTGAGAGTATGACAATCGTAATTAAGCTCAACAACAGTGGGCATTAACACAGCTCTGTGTGATATTGTTCCAAAGTTAATAGTACAAAGTCCTTGACTGGGATCTGGGGTGTCAACAGACTGAGCAGAGCAACCTTTGGTTTCCTCTTGCTTCATATTCAATATAAACCAGAGGAGCGATAAGCAGCTAGGTAGCTGATAGTGTTTTTACCATGTACTGTAAAGTAAACCCATACAGTAGAAGGCTTCAAAATCTTTATGGGTGAGGTTTAAACTTATACTCCACTCTCAGCTATATCAGAGCAAATATTTACGGTATCCTTTCATAAATGTGAGTACTTGAATGTGAAAAGATTTTTCTTAGCTGTGCAGTAAATGTGGGTTACTGTTCCAACACTGACAGTGTTTTTTCTTCAACAAATTTACCCCCAAACCCACTGGTTAGTTTCCTTCTCTTCTGCCTCGGCTCTTCTCTTCCTGAGAAGGTCTCTGTCTCGCAATCGACGACGGATCCCTCCTGCAAAGCAATAACCCATACATTGATATGGTGCAGTATAAAATCAATGCTGAGTTTTTAACAGTCTGCAACACTGATTAAATGTTGATATAATTATTTGTGTCAGAATAGCCCCCCCTCCAACAACAACAACAAAAAAAACACATCACACTGCACACCATAACACACATAACATACTCATTCAACCTCCTGTTGTGGACACACTGTCTCACAACACACTATTTCAAAACAGGAGAGGAGTTTATGATCGTTACCTTCTTCCTCATTCTGGTTTTTATACTCCGACTCTTGCTTTTTCTCCTGTTGCAACGTCTCGTCCATTCTGACCCTTCCTTTGAATGAATTCAACTAAAGGCGCGCAAGTACAGCAAAGAAGATAGAAAACCTTCTGACTGTTGTCTTTTCCCACCCCCTAGAAGAATTATCTGGTTAACCATTACCGTGGTGCTGGGAGAGTTCTTGCAGCTTTACCCTTATCATATTTGTAAAGCTGGAGGAGTTGGCAGAGTACTGTCAGAGAGAAAGGGGGTGAGGGGTGGGGGAAAGAGACTGGAGCAAGTTGTGTGTTAGAGGAGGGAGGTGGACAGTTTTTGAAAGTGAAAAAATTATTGTAACTGCCCGAGTTTGTGTAAAACAATGTAGACTGCATGAAAGCCAGCAGCCAGTCTCAAAGCCAACATGAGCTTTGATCTTGGGAATTCCTGGTTGAATTTGGACTATTACTCAAGATGTAAACTACTTAATTGTGCAGGGAGGTGCAATAAAGGTAGGCTGCTATTCTGTTTTAAATATGACTTCAAATAAAGCAATATTCCAAAGGCCTACATGTGGATTTCCATATGCAAGCTTGTGATACCAATTAGTAAAACATGCTAGAGGTTTCTGTTTGGGATGAAGTAAAACTGCTGCAGAAACAAATAGAGAAATCCTGTCTTCAAATTAGAGCAGGGGCATGCCCGTCTTATCTCTCAGATGGAGTGCCGCTCAGTTAGGGAGTGTTCTCAATCTTCTCACAACACATTGAGCCATGGTGTGTGTGTGTTTGAGCCACTAAAAAATAAATAAATAAAATAATAATAATAATAATATTTCTGTCCAATTTTGATTAAGAAAAAAAAGCGTCATACTTTAAAATTCAAACTTCTTTAGATAAAACCTGCATCCAGTATCTGTGTTGACATGCATCTGGTCTAATTTCAGTTAAACTTCTATAGCTGATAACAGTCCAGCAGACATTGATGGACTCTTTCCAGGTATGCTGAATGAGCCTAGTGTCACAGCATTACTATTACAGTGAAAAGCAAAGAGGGCTGTCTGTCACACACAACCCCCCCACCCCGACAGCTGAAGAATGTCTGAGCAGATATCTCCAAATAGGAAGTCATTGATACGACAACGCCATCTTCAGGGCACACACGAGACATTTAATGTCTTTAATTTCATTAATAAATAAATAAAAAATAATAAAAGATTCTGCAGTTTTAGGGAAACTCAACAGCCTTGCTCTGAAATACTGAATGGTCTTTTACTTCAGGGCTCGGATGTCTCAGGAAGTTAAAGGGGTGGGGTTCTAGGGGGTGCCCTACCCTCCCTTTGCACACACAATGCTCTCTTTACTGCAAATCAAATACACCCTCCTTTCTACTGATCTGTCCACACAGAGAAAAAGGGAGAGAAAAAATCAAGCATTTTAAAGTCAAGTAAACGACAATGAATTTATTGATCAAAATTACAAAGGCCACCCAAACCTGTTAGACAACAGGTTTGAATAATATAAAAAAATGCGCTTTCTAAATTATGTTAGATGACTGGTGCACGTATACGCAATGAACATAAAGCAATAAGTAAATCAAACATAGGTTTAAGTTCTTTATTAAGTCAGACATAAAGTTCATCATATGACCTACTTTATCATTGTAAACGCTATTTAGAGCGACTGTGCATATATCTTCTGCATATCTTAAATGAAAAATATATATATTTTAGAAAAGAATGTCGCGTGTCTCCACAAAATAATAATAATAATAATAATACATATTAATTTCTTTGCAAAAATAAATTGCACCATAACACCGTTTCGGGGCAGCGTCATGTTTTCTGACTGCAATGCCCTTTCAGAAGCGATGGGCGTTTCTGGACGTAGATGGCGCTGTTGAGCATATATTTTGTTTCAGTCCCGTTTCCCTCCATGGTTTCCCCTCTCTCCGACTAACTTAGCGTTTGGCTCAGTTCATTATACAGTCCTATATTCTCCCTCCATAAGGGCATCTCTGCCTTTGGACTGAAGATCCCACCAAAACCCAAGAGAGAAAAGTTAAACTTTCACAGGGGAAGATGGACATGAAAAAGAGGATCCACTTGGAGCTAAGAAACAGGACACCGTCTGATGTGAGTCGTGCTTTTTTAAAACCAACCCTTAGTTTTCTGGCTAGCCCCGCTAGCTAGCTTGCTACTTTTTTTGCTTTGCGAGTGACCTGTGAAGCTAATTGTGACCACATGGGTTTTAGATTGTGTTTCTCTTTTGTAACAGAGTGGAAAACACTCACAACAAGCTTAATCCTTGATACTGTTCTGGATTGGGCGTATAAGGGTAACGAGACGAGAAAAGCTATATTCAATGGTTACTTTGAAACGGCGATTCCCCCAGCTTGCTGATATTATTGCAGCGCTTTAACCGTTTCGCAGCCTCTTTGGTCAGTGGTGCACACACGGTACAGCTCGACTCCACCGTTGTAGCACAATTAGTAAACTTATTTTAATGCTGATATATCGTGGAATCTGCTTCCTGCGCCGCGTTTGGCATGTACATAGTGCTATATTTTATACAGTCCTTGGAAGCCATGTTTGCTGCAAGCACAACTGCTGAAAACGGGCGCTTTTTATTACAAATACACTTCACCACTCTTTCAAGTGTTTAAATCGAGTTTTATCAATGGCAAACGAGAATCAAGAATAATATACCAACGTTTCTGCGGGCACCTCAACACTACAATCAAATGGACAAATTCAGGAGAAAACAAAAACAGCCATCCATATCACGATTAAGTTATGTTACTCATATTCTCTGACAGTAAATGGTCCTTTTCCAAATAGAAAACCACTCTTGTATTTCATTTCTTTAAAACCCACGTTCAAGCGTGTCCCGTTCCTATGTGTTAAAAGAAACGCACAGCAGATACTCCCA
Organism: Melanotaenia boesemani; assembly: GCF_017639745.1. Lineage (NCBI taxonomy): Eukaryota > Metazoa > Chordata > Actinopteri > Atheriniformes > Melanotaeniidae > Melanotaenia > Melanotaenia boesemani. The sequence continues at coordinate 17,284,512 of NC_055685.1, forward strand.
AAAATAGTTTACATTGATACATAGCAACCATGTTTCCCTTTCATCTGTACTGGTCCCAAAATTGCACGCTTTTTAAATGAAGTCTGTTGCTCCCATAATTCAGGATCAGACACCAGCCAGCTAACTTAGTCATTTGTTCCCGCCATATTACCCTGTTCTCTACGCCAGGCAAAGACAACAAAATCCATCCACATGTAAGCTCAAAACACACCCTTGTGTTCTACAGTTGTTGTTACTAAAGGAAAACTTTGCATTTGCAATGAAATCGGTCGACGTGTTGTCTCGCGGCTTCACCAACCGTCTCAGCCTGCCTGAGTGACACGGAGATCCGGTGTCTCGCGCTTCATGCGTGGGAAACCAAAAACTCGACTGTCGGCGTTTCCGCTCGACTCATGCATGAATTAAAAGAAATTTATGAACATCAACATAATTTTGGCAACGTGAAAGTCACTGTAATCGCTCATTCTAAACAGCACTTTCCGCCATTGGAGTGTTCAGAGGACTGCATACTGTAGCCCAGGAATCGCCATGTTGTCATTCTGTCGTCTTTGAAGCCCTGGGAGAAAGGAACTGTCTCCATCTTTGTTTTTACTAAATTTCCGTTCTCTTTCCTCCACAACTTCGACCTGAAAGCGATTCTTTAACAATCTGGCAATATCGGTCGTTCGTTCGACGACGAGAAATATTCCACTTCCCCCATGAAAGATGGCATTTAGAAAAAGAAAAGCTTTACTAAGGGTGTATTCGCAATCCTTTCCGTTGCTGTTGGGTTGTCTAATGGCGGGCAGACAGACCTCTGTAGCTGCTCCTCTACTGCACGGCAGCGTTTAAAAGGGGCAATGGCTAGCCTGTAGCGAGCTAGCTCCCAAAATCGTTGCATTTGTCATTAGCGAGTGCATCAGCAGGCCATGAGGAAGCTGCTGTTTTCTCTTCCTCTTGTCTAAGAAAGCAGTAGATTATGTTTGGTGAAGCACACTGTGACGCGGAACATTTTTAGCGCGAGACACATTGTTCATTTGGCTGTTTTTACTTGGGTAAACGTGATCTTTGAGAGTCAACAACAACTTTTTATGCAACGTTTTTGTCCAACAATTAATTGCGCAACCAGTGTGAGCTTTAATAGACTCAAAGTAACTCCGCCTTCACATTTGTTTTCCTAATATTTAAAGCCACAAAATATCTTTTTAACATTACACATTACATGGGAACAAAGTTTTTACTGGTTTTATTTCAGCACTTTCCCAGATGAATCTCTGCTTTTTTATCAGTTATAAAAACAACGAATATTGTTTTTGTTTTCTCTTTTTTGGGGGGCAAATTTGTGTATGTATTTGCTAACTTAATTATATTTAGATGAAAGTGCTAATTTGCATAAATTTTCATAACAGAAATGTAAACACTGGATAAACTGAGGTTTATCCAGTGGAAACGATATCTTGAAAAACCACTGTAAGCCAGGGAATAAATTTATCATTATCAAATATTCTGGTTTTGCTGGAATTTATTTGTGAAATGTGCATATATGAATTATATAAATTGGGGAGGTCAGCACTGCTACTATTAAATATGAGGGGGGGAAAGCACATTTTGAGAATAGCTCTTTTGAATAGATATAGAATACCACACATTTTCATTGGAAACCCATCTTATACAGGTTACGGGAAAAAACTGTTAAATCTTAATGATAATTTCCCAGTTTCTTATATCTTTATAAATATTGAGACTTTATAAATTAGTTTTCTGAAAGTGTGTTTTAAATGTGAAAATGAGGCCACATCTAATTGTATATGCAGTAATTTACATAAATACACAAAGTGTAATAAAATTAATACTGATCAAAATCTCTACATTGATCATTGATACCCCTGATGTCTCATTTTATTAATCACTTCAGACTGTGTAATTGTATGTGGTGCTTATAATGCTTTTTTATTAATGATTTTGGGGAAAAAAAACTTTACACATAGAATGTTTATGGTTGAATCGTAATGAGAGTTGGAGATAACTTTAAAGAAATATAATTATTATTATGTTGAAATTTCAGGTACGAGAACTTGTCCTTGATAATTGTCGATCGGTTGAAGGGAAAATCGAAGGCCTCACAGCTGAATTTGTCAACCTGGAGTTCCTCAGTTTGATAAATGTTGGCTTAATCTCAGTGTCCAACCTACCTAAACTAGGAAAACTGAAAAAGGTGAGTTTGATGTTTCATCTTCATGTAATTCTATATTAAACTGTGGTTAAGTGTCAGCAGCACTAATATCTCCTTGTACTTATCTTGCAGCTGGAGTTGAGTGACAACAGAATCAGTGGCGGCCTTGATGTTTTAGCAGAGAAACTACCCAACCTCACACATCTAAACCTGAGTGGCAACAAATTGAAAGACATCAGCACATTGGAACCATTGGTATGTGTCTAGATCTGCTATATAGATGCTACTCACTGCACACCCAGTAAAAATCATGGGGGCTAGGTCACTGTCTGTGCTGATGTTGTGCATCTGGTATTTTATGTTGTGATATTTATCATTTAAAACAAAATATATGTTTGAATTGTTGGGATTTTTTTTAATAATAATGAAATCTGCTTTTTGTTCATTTGAACACTGCATCATGCTGGTGTGAGCTTTTTTACAGACTGCTCCTGACACTTTAAAAAACTGACATGTAAAATAACCAAATGTAGACAGTTGTCCACTAATCCAGAGAATCACTTATGTTAACTAGGCATTGGGAAAAAAGAAAAAAAAAAAGCTCTGATCTGCACCCATGTGGCTTGCTGTCGTAATCCACTTAGAAATATTAAAGGGATGCTACACTGAATGGTAATAGTCTCGCAGATTGTCTGGTTGGTAATAAATCTGTCATCCGACTGTAAATCTCATGTTTTATGCACACTGGCGGCTTGTTGAGTTAACACAGTTACTGCGTTGAGGAGCAGCTTCTCATCACAGCATGTCACTGCATTTGATCAACAGAAAAAGCTGGACAACCTGAAGAGTTTGGACCTGTTCAATTGTGAAGTAACAAACCTTAATGACTACAGAGACAGTGTGTTTAAGTTGCTGCCTCAGCTCACCTACCTGGATGGGTATGACATTGAGGACAGGGAAGCCTCAGACTCTGATGGAGAAGTGGATGGAGATGGTGTAGATGATGATGAAGATGAAGGTAGGAAGTTTGCAGAAGTGTGTTGTTTACAATTACAATCATAACGATAGCAGTGTGTGATGTAATTACACAACAATATAAATGAAATGCAGCATGGTTGCACTTCTGCTTTTGTGGCTCTTCGGTGTATTTATTGTTTTATATTATTCCAGAAGGAGAGGAGGAGGAAGATGAGGATGGCGAAGAAGAGGACTTTGACGAGGAAGATGATGATGAGGAAGATGAAGAGGAAGTAGAAGGAGAAGGAGAAGAGGATGATGAGGAAGTCAGCGGTGAAGATGAGGTAAAAATTAAAAAAAAAAAATCTTGTATTTGTTTAAAGCACATCGATGCATTGTTTATGTCTTATTCCTTTTCTCTTTTTAACTTGTGAAATGTTCACCAAGGAGGAAGATTTTGGTCAGGACGGAGAAGTGGATGAAGATGAAGAGGACGAGGATGAAGATGAAGAAGGTATGTAGCTCCTTAAAATAACCTCTTTGCCCATTTTGAGCTTTGTGGATTAAAACCTAGAATACTCAGTCTGAATAAATCATGAAAACACTGTCATGTGACCAACAACTAATCTTTTAACAGCTTTCAAGGCGAGACTCACTTCAGTGTCAAAGAACTTTTTAGTACACGAGTAGACCATGTTTGATTAGATTTTTGTCCTTTAAAGCAAAAAGTCACCAGTAAAAATGTTAATCCAGTCATTTTTCTGTACTTGTAGTTTAACCCATTTAGGCCTGCAGTACCACATGCATTGTTTTTCTTGTCGTTCCTGAACAGCCACACGAATCATGTTAACACTTTCTAGGCATGGTATAAAAATGTATTTTAAATACCAACAAACTTGTGGGGAAAGTCAGTGTCTTGCATTAAATACTGAAGGCCTCGTTTCTTTTAATTTCATATTACGTAATAAAAAGTTTCAGTGGACAGTTTCCCAGAAAACCCTCAGGTTTGAAAAAGTTACAAGTGATGTAGGCAGGGGAGAAACCATCTTAAACATGACCTCATTTGGCAGCTTCTGTTGATGGCATAACTGTGAAACATTCATAGTTCCAAATTTTCTTAGGACCCCATCAGAGTCTCTCCCTGGTGGAGTTCTGGACATAACGTCTTCACATATCTGTTATCCAGCATGAGGGACTTGTTTTGTGGTCGTATTTCACTTCTTTCACATTAACTTTTGAGCTTGTCAGGTGACCTAGAAATCAAAAGGTTTGCTTGAAGGGAAAACTTTGGTTGTTTTTACACCTAATAGTCCGCTAGGTTCTGTACGATTCGGGACTCTGTTCAGTTGACGGTTGCCACACTCAGCCTGAGTTTGCACTTAGCTGAAGAAACTGGACCTTTATAAACGACGTATTACCCTCCTCGCCAGAGATGACGCTTCATAAAGAATTATTAAAGGAGAAGACAAAACAAAAGAAAACTATGACCTATGTTTTTTTGCTGATTGGAGTTTACATCTTTAAAACAATCAGACTTTGGTTGCACTAGGGTCTGATAACGAGACTGGTGTAAATGCAACCTTAATGGTTCTGTAGATTTTCGGTCATAAAAACAATTGATTGTTCGGTTGTGCACTGGGTGAAACGTTGACTGAAATTAATTTAGGTTGATAAATTCCAGCGTATCCATGGAGCTTCTGCAAGTTGTCACCTAAACACAGTTGTAGGAACTACTTTGTGATTACTAAACACATTCAGCTCTTTTCATGTTGTTGCTGTGGAGCTTTTAGATTGATGTGTAGTTAGAGGTGCTCGTGGTTTAAGTCAGATGTGACAGTGAGATAAAATGGTTCAAGCATACGTTTCCACTTCTTTTCATGTCTTTTTTTTATGTCTATAAGCGAAGCCACCACTCCAAGTCATGACAAGATAACTGAAGGCATCCTAGACTGTATCATAACTCAATGAGATTAATGTGATCAAAGGATGTAAATCATCAGGGAGAGAAAAATACATGTTCACATTAAGTTCATTGAATTTTATAACATGCAAGGACAAAACAAAACTTGACAGTAAATTCCTAAATACTGCCCAAGATGTAGTTTGGGGATTTCTACCAGCTGAAGACTGAACCCTGTTCACTGTGTTTGTGCTGAAGATCATTTGTGTGATATTGGTTCAGTGACACCATATGATACAGATGTCTTCTTTGTCCCACCCCCCCTTTCCCCTCTACAGCAGAAGCAACCGGCAAAGGCGAGAAGAGAAAGCGAGATCCAGAGGATGAGGATGAGGATGAGGATGAGGAAGACGACGATTAATAGCAAAACTGAAAACGAGAGCCTACCGAGTTACCACCTTTTGCCCCCACAAACCTGAACGTCCACCCACCCTCCAACAACTCGCACCGCCTTTGTAATCCATGTTTACCCTCCACCTTTCCCCATCCCCAGCTCTGCGCTCTTTTTAAGGGGCAAGACTGTACCGGACGGGTGGGCCAAGTGGAGCTGCCCCCACCCTCTCTCCCTTTTGTTTCCTCCCCCCTTTCCCATGGAACTGAGAGCCACCCAACAACCTCCACCTCACTCTTGCCATGCCCACCCCACCCCACCCCAAGGTTTTCAGGCAGCCCGCCACTCAGCATTCCACAATTTCCCCGTCTATCCCTCTTTATGTATTCCCGTGTGAGGACTTTGGGACTGGTATCTAGTTTTGGGTCTGTGCTTTTAATATTTTGTTGGATGAAATTTTTTTCCTTTTTTTGTGTTGGGTTTATCTGACACCCCTTCCCCTCACCCTCTTTTTTTCTTCTTTTGGTCCTTTCTGTTTCTTATTTTTTCCCAATATAATTATTGCTATAGCAGCTGTGCAACCAGCAGGCCATGGTTTTTAGTGTGGCCGCCTGTTGCACAAATCAAGGTTGTAGCTACATTTTTACTTTCTGTATGACAAAAAAAACTTTGTAAATAAAATGTTAACATTTTTGGCTTTTCTCTCTCCCTGCTTTGCTTTAATTATTACCTCAAATTATTGAGCATTCTGACATTTGTTCAAAAGAAAAGGGGGTTAAAAACAATCTTTCAATTCTAATGTTTTACATATCAGGATGTAGTCAATCCTCTGGTTCTTATCAGGTGTTAAAATGGGGTAAATGCAATCTCAGATGATCAACACACACCATATAATACTCTTATTTTAACAAAATAAACCAGAATAAAACTGGAAAAAATAGGTGCACGGTGTGATTTAACAGACTGTAGAACCATCGTAAAAATAACTTCAAGTGATGATTTCATGTATGAGTCTCATTATTGTAGAGGAATATTGTTCAATGCTGCTTCAATTGATTAAGGTTTATAGGCTTTTATTTTAATGCATAGTTCTGCACAGTCTTGACTTTGACTATACAATTGCAACCCCTTGATTTTTTTTTTTTTATTTATTTAAGATATTTTGTTGTAGATATGCTGCTGAGGCTGAAGTCGTTATCCTTTTGCATGACCCAGATTTGGCTGTGTGACAGATGGCCCCACATTTGACTCTAAAATAGATGCACAGAGGAGGTCATTACCAGCACAATAATGCAAGGTGCACTGGACCTGTGGCTTCAGTCCCAGCCCAGATCACCACATCTACACCATCGTGCTTGCCTGGTAATATTTGGGTCTTTTTTGGGGAGATTTTTTTTTCTGGCAGTTTTTTTTTAAAGCCTAATTTTTCAGCTATATAACATGCTGAGTCAGGAACAACATGGCAGAGTCTAGGATGGAGCTCTTGGGTTTCTTGTATTTTCTCCCAGCATTAAATGGTCTGATGTTAAGATAAAGTTGCCATGTCATCCACTCCAGAGAAACTGTCATGAATGTTGATATATTCCACATAGTTTGAAAAATACTTTATAACCCATAACAGATTCATGGGCAGCTACAGTTGCTTCTCTAAGGTCATTGCTGATGTCTAATGCATTTAAATAGCAGAACTAGACAGCTGCTTACTTTCTTTATTCTTATGAAAGCAGCACAAGTGTGCTTGTTTTTAGAGATAATGACATATAGCTCATCTGAGGTTGCATCTAATCCGAAGACTTTTTAAATACCAGATGATTTGTTATTACATAAAACTTAGAATTGAAAGGTGTTTTTCTGGCTAACTCGACTACAAGGCTGAATGTTGACTTGCTTTCATCATGTTTTCTCCTGTGATGGTGAGTAAAGTGACAGACTTGAAGGATAGGTTTAAATTCTTTTAAGTAGTAGTTATTTAACAATTGCAGGCTCATGTGTTTATTCCAAGAGTTATTGATTGATGTTCTGTCCAATAATCATACAAGTAATGTGGACTAAATCCACAGTCTGTACTATATGCAAAAACTCAGCTAAATCAGCTGGTCATCTTTCAGTCTGTTTATTGCCAAATTTGCTGTTTATTTGCTTCAAAAAGTCCATATTTAGATACTTTATTTAGTCCAGATACTGTTGATTGAGTAGTTTGTTCTTTTATTTACTGATGACACATTTCTATACAGAACAATTCATTTCATGTCAGTGGAAGGGGGTGACTTAAAAGTTTGTACAGACAGGATAAACAATTACAAAGCCTCACATCCAGTGCTTGGCTTTGTCCCTCAGATTGTATACTGGTATAAAGTACATTATCCCATTTCATTTTGGGGACAACAACCAGTGGACATCTTGCATTATATGGTGCTTTACTCTCCTTGAGGAGAGCAAGATGACCAGACCTGTCTCTACTTTGTTTATAAAAGGAAACTTAAATTTATAATATGGAACAATGACTACTAAAGTTATAAACAAAAACTATGTTGTCATCAACTGAAGTCTTCATCATTATTTTACTGGCCTCTATGCACCAAACTACTCTCACACCATTTTTTCTAAAGGCACTTTATAGTTTACAAAAGATGTAACTTTAAATTAGAAATTAAACAAAAAGGCATGTTTGTGTGTGAGAGGGGTGGATCCGAACATGTTCTGCAATAACTACTACAATTTTCATCCCTGTAAAATATCTATCTATCTATCTATCTATCTATCTATCCATCATTTTTAAACAAAACAGATAACCAGTTAGAACGTCAGCCTCATCAACTTCTAATTTCAATACACTCGGAAGCATCCATCCAGTTTGAGAGGATTTCTGAAAGTCCTCGCCATTAGAAATAAAGCCATTAGGAATAAAGCCATTAGAAATAAAGCCATTAGGAATAAAGCCATTAGGAAAGGGCAGATTCCCTGCCAACAGCCCCAAACAACATAGATCACACCTCCAGCAGCCTTCAGGGGTATGACTTCCCAGCAACAGGTTAGTCGGTAAGTTACAGGTTTCTCAAGTTCAGTCTTTAATTCTCACTTTTAACTTAAAACAACTGAAATGAACTAGTTCAAACTGAAATGGTGAACTATGAACTTGAACTATTCATTTTAAACTGAATGAACTAAACTGAACTAGTTCATGGGAAGTATGACCTTGCACAACGCTGACTCAATTAAATCTTTCAAAATGTTATTTCTTTGGAACAAATTTAAAAAGTGATTTAAAATTGTTTTTAATTAAAAGATTTTTTAATGTGTTTAAAGACTATTTCAACACATTACAGTATTACCACATCATCACAGCAGCATTTTGTTGAACCTAAGTCAGATGCAGTGAAGCTCATTCAAACTTAGCTGTGAAAGGTTGCTGAAACCCAAACAGTGAGTGCTACAAATCACTTCACTGTTATGTAAGTCACTTCTGAGAATAGATGCTTTAATAACTAAACATCTCAGACACTTACTGTTGTTTGTATTTAGCATGTTGAGTTATTTTGCACAATATTCATTATAAAGCAACAGCTGATCATTATCTTCAGTTTCACCATTACTCTTTTCAAGATGATACTCGCTACTGTAACACAATGTTATGTTTCATCCACAAGAAAAGTAAAAGTTATATTTATATATATATATATATATATATATATATATATATAAATATAAAGGTTGCTAGAATATATTGAATCACCAATTCAGGCCCCAGTTTGTACAAATTATGCCATGTTTTCCTCTTTTTTTAACAAGAGTCTGTAAACATCTGAGAACTGAGGATACCAGCTGCCAAACCTATAGGAAATTAATGTTGTCCAATTCTTGTCCGATACAGGATTCTAGCAGCTCAGCAGTTCAGTCTTTTATGTCATATTATGTTTCATGATGTGCCAAATATCTTCAGTTGGTGAATGGTCTGGATTGCAGCCAGGTCAGTCCAGTATGCAACTTTGATTTGTTGTACTGAAATATGCCTTCCTTTGCATATTTAATCTAGATGGGAACACATGTTGCTCTAAAACCTGTTTTCCCACCTTTCCTTTTGAGAGACTCTGCCTCTCTTTGGTGCTTTTTCCGTCTGCTATTTTGTTTTAAGACATCTCACTTTTCCAGTCTTTTATTGCCTTAGATGCAACATTTTGAGATGCGATCCTCCCATCAAATTCAAGATAAGCTAATACGTTTCACAAAATATTTAAATGTCTCAAGCAACAATTGATGTTTTTGTTTCTATTATGAATAAAATACTGGGTTTCTGAGATCTACAAATCATTGCATTCTCCCTTTGCCATACATTTTACACAGTAAAAGGGGTTGTAACATTGTTAGATTTTCACACAAATCTTATAATTAGACAGGATTTGGTTAATAAATGAGGCAAAAGCAGCTTTGTAGAGTAACCCAGCCTCAGTCTCACATTTTAGAGATTTATGCACTTTATTTCTATCCAGTTTATCCAGTACTTTTTCACAGTCTGCTGTATTACAACACCTGCCCTAAAGCTGCAGAAAAACAAGACAAACATTGTCATGTATTAACAAAAAAATTTTTTAACTGCCTTTTTTGTTTGTCAGCAAACTCTTCAGAAAACTGCAGATGGGCAGCAGTGCTTTTTAGAGAGTAGTGCATTTTATTTGTAGTCCTGCCATATGCGTCACTGTAATTCATTCTCCTAACGGGGGACTCAAACATAAACACCAATGTGAGAAATACCTTAAGTTGTTATGAAGTTGCTTTATGACCTTGTGAAGGATGAAGCATCTTAATCTTGGAGTAATCAACCATTCATGAGAGGGTAGCAGTGATTTGAGAGTTTTTTCATTTGTCTGAAGTTAACTAATGATTTTGAAACCTTTCATTCCATTTAAGCACCAACAATTTTTTATTTTACAAAATTTCCGTAGACACATTATGAAGAACGATTTGGATAGATTCCCATTCCTTTAGTAAAACAGGTGCCCTCTCAAAACTTGACTGAAGTAAGTTGTGAGTATTCTGATGGAGGTCCTATTTCTGTCCTCTGAGAAACTAGGGTGAATCTTGGGTAGATGACTAAAAATGGTATCCAAATGACATCTTAGATATTCATATTTCACACCATAATATGTGCATAAAATTAGGGATTTAACTTTGGAGCCAGTGAATAAAACAAACAAAATAACAAAACTGTAAGAGTTTGTTTATATATCTATCCCAATAAAATGATATGTTCTTCATAAGTGATGTAATTTCAAGGACAATCAAAGGAAGATTGAGTAATGTTGATTAATTTATTCAAATGACAAGTCAAAACATGGTTATTCATCAGTGTCCCATTTTAGGAGACATTTGCATATGATAACATGGTGCAGACATTTCTATATGCATGTTGCCTTTTCTCCAGCATATTCAAGGACATGTATGTTTTTATGCTGATGACACTCAGTGATGCGTGTCGTTAAAACCCACAGATCCTATCAGTCTTGCAGTTATGAAAGCTTGTTGCTTTCTCAGTCTGAGATCATTCTGTTCAGTTTCACAGATTTTATAACCTCTCCTGGCTCTCCAACAAGAAATATTGCACAGAAACACAAAGGTAATATTTAAAGGTCCCATATTATACATTTTTTCAACAATATCATATGGGTGTCAGAGGTCCAACAACATTGTTTTCAAAGTGTATTACCCCAAATTCAGCCTTGGTCCTTAATGGGTCAATGACAGCATCCACTACTAGGGGAGTAGTTAATTCCCTTTGTGAGTTCACAAAGGGGAAGATCTCAGACTCACCTGTTTGACCACACATTGGCTAAAAAGCGAAGTAAGCAAGTGAGAGAGGAGACAGAATTTCCTCCTTTTTGGGCCTCATACACAGGTTATGAGGACACATATGACTGTTAGAAAACCTTTAGAAAGTGAGTTTTGCATAATATGGGACCTTTAATGGTAACCTCTGTTTATGCTTGAGATTGTTGTTCTTAGTTTTCCAGCTTGTGATGATCATAAAAAAAGAAAGAAGAAAGAAGTCCGGCTCAATAAAAATATGGGCATGATGCTTTCAGTGCACTACATGTATACTCAGACATCAGATTCCTCTATTGTTTCCAGTGAGTACAGATGTTGTGGTTATTCTTAAAGCTTCTTGCTGCACCTTTAAAGCCATAAATGACCCTGACCACATTTTAGTCTTCCTGACTTATGTATGATTATTCCTGGGTTGCAACTGAAACAGATTTTTTTTTTTGTTGGAGACACACCTATAACCTAAAACAAAACTATGTTGAAACTAGGGCAACTTTAAGTTGCTTGGAATAACTCTGTAACTGAAAAGAAGCAAAATGTGGGTAAAACCAGTTACCTCAAATTGTTAAACAGTTTTTCCCTTAAGCAAGAGCCCTGGCTGACTATAAAAACACCAGTACTGCTGAGACTTGTGCACCGACAGCAGTGGATGGAGTTTAAAAAACAGGTCAGGCAATCCTGTTCCTGAACAAAAGTCAGCCAGAGAGGAGAAGCTGTGCTAGAACTGTCCTGTCACAGGTCAAAGGGGTTACACACATCACAATTGTATTGAAGCCACGGTATGTGTCTGCATCCTGGTTGGTGCGGCGTGTCCCATGTGATACGTGAAACGAGCCAAATCTAGAAAATCATTGTAGTGCTCCCACTAGATAAACGCAAGCTGTGCAAGCAGTTCGTTGGCCTTTATGCTTTATTTACATGTATATCTTAAGAACTTACTAAGAAATACTGGAATGTTTCTCCTCAGTTTGTTGGAAGAAATACAAAATGAGTTGCCCAACATCTGAAAGCAACAAATGCAAGAAACTGGTCCAACTGCATCGTAGTGGCAGAAAGTATGAACACCATTTAAAAGTTCCCTGAGGGGAAAAAAAACAAAACATTTCTATAAGCAGCTCTGAACAAGTTTCAGCACATTTAACAGTTATTTATTCATGTATAGCTTAGCTTTAAGAAAAGCAAGAGTTTACAAAAGAAAACTTGGACCCACCACCAATATTAAGCTACAAGTCTCATGTCAATTTTAATTTAACAGTCTTGTGGAACAGCTGAAACATCAAATTAGGATTTTAAGACTTCAGTATAGACACTGTCACGCTTTCTACAATATGCTGGAGGTTTCACTCGAATAGCTGGATTTCTTGAGCAGATGAAGTATCAGAGTTGTTCTGGGACAATAGCTATTCAATTTAAGCTTGAAAATTCATTCTTCAGCTGGGAGAAAGCCAAAGCGTCCTCATTTAAGCTCCACTTGTGCACAAATTTAGTCTCTTATGAAGACTGAATTGCCCAAAACTATTGTAGGAGCAAGTAACATGGGGAAATTACTTTAAACTGCAGTGTCAACATACACTACCGTTCAAAAGTTTGGGGTCACTTCCCTATTGAATCCCATGGCAAAGTGACCCCAAACTTTTGAACAGTAGTGTATATTGTGTAAATCTACTGAAACTTCTATTTAAAAAGTGCATCTGGATCAAATAACTAGATGTTTTGTACATGCCTGTTTGTTATCTTGTGTCTTAAATACCTGAAACATAGTTAAGAAACCTGAAGAAAATTTGAAAATGAAAACAGCTACACAAAGAAAGCCTGATGAGGGAAGAAATGGCTAAAATGTCTGACTGATGATGCAGTTATATTTTTACCGACTTTCTTCATTTACAGACTTTTTACCGACGGGAGGTTGGGAGGGGGGTGGGGGGGTGGGGGGGTATAATTACAGGGGAAACCTTAACTTTAGAAACAGGAGCGTACGAACAACCTTGAAGAGAATGTGTATATCGGTTAGTGAGGCGAGGGTTTGGAATAAACTCAGCCAAGAGATGAAGCAATGTTCAAGCATGAGTTTGTTTAAAAAAAAAAAACTTAGACTGATGATTAGCAATAAGTAGATGAATGACAACTTGAGGTGAACTTCAAAGATACTTAAATGTCATAAATTTACATGTATATAGGAGTATTTATGAGTATGATTGTAAAATTGTTTGGCTGTGTGTATGTATAAGGACAAGCTACAGTTCCATGGGGGTACTTGGAGTTACTTTCTTTCTTGGTCAATGTGTTGTATTTTGGTTTGTTGTTGTTTGGGTTGGAAACGGCTACAATATTATTAGATTACATTTTCTCGGTATGATGCAGTGTGTATGGTGTATGTGTGTGTATATATATATATATATATATATATACATATGTGTATGTGTGTGTGTATAGACATGTATGCAGGTATGTATGTATATATGTGTATATATTTATGTCTATGTATGGGTGGGTCTGTAGGGATATCTGTGTGTATGTATTATGCATCTATATGTATGTATGGGTATACTGTATGTATGTATGTTTATATATGTCTATAATTATACTTTCTCCTTTCTTAAAGCCATAAGATTTGGCAAGTAGGATGATTGTAAAGTGTAATTATTAATTATGTGTGAAGAGGTAGGAAAAAAATAAGTTTTACTTCTCCCTACCCTTTTTCAGACATGTCAATTGGGTACATGGGTACAATTATATTGTTAGTTGTATATATGTATGCTTTGGTAAAATTATTTTGACCTGTCTGAATTAAACATTAAAAAAAAAAAAGAAAAAGAAAAAAATTCTTTAAGATATGGCACAGCCCTGCTCTTGTTATCACAACTTCGTCAGAGCTGTGAGGGATTCAAATGGTACTAGTTAATTACAAAAGCAGGTGTAATTTTTTCTTGAAGATGAATCAGATACCCATAAAACAAGATAAAAAAAACCTTATTACAACAATTATGGAATATACATTGTGAAAAGAGAGAGGAAAACAAGCTAATCTAAAAGTTGTGAGGTACTCTGGCTCTTCACAGTGACTCCACATCAAAAAAATTAAAAGAAAAAAAATGTTTTGCGTGAGCTATATTTGCCAGAGCAACAACTTTATATTCAAGCTCTCAACTAAACTGTCTTTTTTCTGTTTTAAAATAAATATAAAAAATATGTTTATAGCTTGTACATGGCTTCAATTACAGAACTGGCTTACATGATAACTGTTGTTAAATTAATCAATTTCCAGTCACTCAAAACATATGAGCATAGAAAAATGCAACTTAATGGAATGGCAAAAGACAGCTGGGATCAGGACTTTTATCATTCATTTGGCTCACTTACATTCAAGCACACATACAAGCATGCATGAAATATGCACCACAGCCATCTCAGTTTACAGTAGTTCAATCATTGCAGAGCAAAAAAAAAACAAAAAAACAAATAGAAAATAATCTCAGAAATATCCCACAATCACACAGGATGTCTAACTTTCACCCTGCAATGACTCTCAAAAAACACAAACGGCCAAATCATTCAGTCAAGGCAGCAGCAAACATCCTTTATCTGTCAGCTACAAAGAGAATAACAAAGAAAAAAATTACAATAAACTTGCATAGCTGTAAAGCGTAAAAAAGAAACAGGAAAAGGTAAAAAGGTGCTGATTTAAAAGTGTATGTACATGAACAAAGAATATGTGCACCGTGAGTAGAGTTGAAAGACTGAAAACACACAATCACCCCTGAGCAGCAAGCATGCAGGGCTCCGAAGAGGAAAACAGGTGAGCCGGGACCTTACAAAGAATGAGGTGGCTTTGGAAACGGGGTTTGTGCAGTATTGCATGTGTTCTGTGATTTAGTCTTAAAGGGAGCTCTGTGACTGGGAGTTCTTGACGTTTTTTATCTCCAGCTCTAGTTGTTTGATGCGAACATCCCTCTGGCTTAGGAGCTCCCTCAGCCGTCGGATCTCCTCCTGCTGCTTGTGGAACTTCATACGTAGCTGTGGGTGAACACATAAACAGCACAGTGAGATAAATCAAGGCCCTTATGCCCATAAGGCAGACACTTAAAACCTTACTATGGGTGCACGGCCACCATGACACAGATGACTAAAGCACTGAGTGAACACAAATGTTCATTAATAATGTATTAACATGAAACACAATGTGGTTGTTCAAGGTGGAAGTAACAGCATTTGATCTTTACAAGGCTTTGTGGGTTAAAAAAAGAGTTTTAACCCTCTTTACAGTGTTGTTATAAACCTGCTGAACAAAAAGGGAGATAAGATTGTGTTGTGTTTGTAACAGGCAGTGATTAAGAATAAAAAATCTCAAATTGCACTGAATTAAAGCTTTCTATGTGGAAGTGGCCAATAACAGATCATGGATATTAAAGTCCTTTTGAGGTTTGTCTTACAGTTTTAATAGCATCAACACTATCATAATTCATAAATGCATTTTCTTGTCTTTTTACTACATAAAATCTTACATGGAAAGGTCAAAAGGGAGTTAAAAACTAAAGGAGTCCATGTGTATCAGACACAAATGTTTTATAGAGCTTAATATCATAAAACTATTAAGCTCCCCAAGAAGAAGATGAGTGTATGTGGATTTTCTTTCTTTTTTTCTTGCCTTAGGTTTTTATCTCTGAGGCCTCATGAAATCTGCCCTTATCTTATGAGTGGTGGAACTTGTTTGGGGGTGTATGACATAACAAAAAGGAACCAAAACAGGGTATAAAAACTGCTCACTAGATGCAGTTACATGTAGTTAAATCAAGCTACAGTTAAAGCTCAAGCTGGCCGTTTAATAGTCATTCACACATTATATGTGCATGTATGGGTAATATGGGTGTTGAATTTAATCAATTCTACAATGTATCGTGATGCGGACGTAGACGATTCGGCATTATGCGGCAAGGACCTCATACAGAAAAGTTTTTAACTTTGATTTAAAACTGCTGAGAGTGTCAGCAGACCTGCAGTTTTCTGGGAGTTTGCTCCACATGTGAGGAGCATAAATTAGTTCTGACTCTGGGAACAGAAAGTAGGCTTGATCTTGATGACCTGAGGGATCTGGTTGGTTCATAACGAACCAGAAGATCCTGAATGTACTTTGGTCATATATATATATATATATATAGTTTACCTCAACAATGTTATCTGTGTTCGATTACAAATTAAATATTTACAGGCAAATGTTTTCTGGCCATAAAAGGAGAACATGAAAAACATCTTCTTAGCTTCCATATTCTGTCTGAACTGACTACAGAAAGACTGAAGGGATAAAACACACTGCTTTACTGGAAGAAACCTCACCACTAGAGGGTTGCTTAAGCATTTTTGATACCAGAATGTCACTGTATAGTAATGTTAAACAGGGAGTTCATAATTATTTGACTGTTTGTATTATTTGATGAAGAAAGAAGCAATGTGCAGTGATAAAAAAAAATGAAGGACGCAACACATAGTAATACATCATGAGGCATCGTTGACAGGATAATCGTAATCGAACTGAATCGTGAGACCAGTGAAGATGCAAAGTCCTAATGGGTAATAGAGTTATTCACAGAAGTACACCCAACACCAGGATGCTGTGGACTCTGCTAAAAAAAATATTTAAGACCTTCTACCATTGGTAATTATCTCTGTGCAGGATCATCATACATGTTTACGTAGACAAATTTACTCCACTGATGGTGTCTTCAGGTTAATTAAAAGGTGGTTTTGTCAGATGAAATTGCAATTTTAGAAAATCTGGATTTTGTCAGAGCAAAGCAAGAGTCTGGAAATGCTCTAGAAATACATGCTGATATGTTGTCTTAATGGGCTGCTTTTTAATGTATGATTAATTTGGTCATGTGACAAAAGTTTTTAAAAAAAAGTGAATTGGACTTTATCTGCATTATGCATTATTATGTTTTACTGTTTTTACAAAATGATGTATAAATATGCAAAATTTGGAAGACTGGAGCTTGTTTAACTTCAAACTGCCTTATCTTGGGGTGTTACTCTAATTTAAGAGCATGAATTTTCTATGATTTTGGTCAGACAAACATGTTTACAAGCATGTTTATATTCTGGTTTTGGTCAGACAAGGTTAGACTAGGAATAAGTGAAGATAAAACTGTTTGGCACCGGAGATGTCAGCATGCTGCTGCAAGTAAAACTGCCACATTCAAGTTGATAGCGTGAATGAAAGAGACATCTGTATCAGGCTGAAATTCAGCTTTGAGACTGACTTTCCAAATCTAGCCCCTCAAGTACAACTTGCTAAGGAACATTTATAAATATTAGGTGGAATATAATTACATTAATGACCATAAATTTCTTTGTGTTAGTTTTTGAAAACCACAAAAAGCAGTCATTAGGACTCGTTCCGAGACTCGGACTTGAGTTGCTTGCGATATGAGACTCGTGAACAATCTTTTTTCTTTCTTCTTTCATGATCTTCTCTGTCCGATCTCCTGCCTGCTGTCTCTGTGCTGTCATTTCCCAAGACTAACAGTGACCTAACGTCACACAAACACTGACAGATGTGAACACATCTGTTGCTGCAACACTGTTATAACTTTTGGGCATTTAAAACTTAATAAAAGGGACAAATATAAAAGCAGCAAACTGCAAAGTCTGTGGTATAAAAATCCAAGAAGTGGATCCACCATATTACCCACCCTAAAACTCACCCAGAGAGGTTAGTCACTGTAATATGAAAGCTAATGTTAGCATCTATATTAGCAACAAGTTTAGAGGCACAGCTGTGTAAAAGCTGTCGTGTTACTACCTTTGTACTAAAATAATGTTAACTCTGTCATATTGGCTCCACTGAATGCGTTCAGAAGAATAATAAGACACTTACAGAACACAGTTTTCCATAAACTGCTGACTTTGCTATGTTGTTAAATTGGGACCAAAGTGGGATCATACCCACTGTAAACAATGTGGTTTTACTTGGGCTGTTTATTAGAAAAGTACAGCTGTTGCTGATTTATTAATATAGGGAATATTTTTGGACCTCCAAATAATGGAACTAAATTATTGAAAATATTGTAATTTTTGTATTAAATTTTGAAAAGTTCAAAATGAATATTTTCTGTACTCAGTTATTTCAAGCCCTTAAGAAAAAAGAATTTTTCTAGTGCAGGGATCACAAACTGTGAACCTCTTGAGTCACTGTCCTTTGGATTTTACATGTTGACCTGTTGTAGGACACCTGAGTCAAATTATTAATGGGTCATTAAGAGACCTGTGTAGAACTACAAGTTCATTTGAATCGGGTGTGTCGCAGCAGGGAAACGTCTAAACCTGCAAGACAGGTGGTGATCCTGCACTAAAGTGCAGCATATTGGCCCTCCTCTCTACATTCAGGAAAAAAATGCTATGAATTGCAGTATTAGTATTTTAAATTTCTCTGTGGGTCCCAATGGATTTTTGTACACATTAAAAACAGTTAATAAGTCATAAGTCATGTTAAGTCATGTGATAAGTCATGTTAAGAGCATTATTAATGTAAATAAATTTCCATGTTCACTTAAAGATTTTTTAAATTCAGTAAAGCAAAGAAATTGTCCAGAGGAGAGGGACAGAACATTTGCCAGTTTAAGCTAAAAATCAGTGTGGTTGCTAAATGCTGGTAGATAACGGGTATGTATGGATTTTAAGTTCCTTGGAAACTATAATGGAGTCTCCTAAGCAGACCAGATGTCAAGCATTGCAGGTCAGATTAGTCATTACAACTAAAAGTGACTTCAGATTTGACTTGGACTTGCAAAACAGTGAACATCTCTGAGCAAAATTAAAAGCACAAAAAGTATTTCTTTTCTAACAGATGTGCAGCAAGGTCCTGGTAATATTGGGTTTCCAGTGATCTTTGAACTGTTATTTATCTGGGGCAGACAGTCATGTCCTTGACGACATTAAACAAACAAGCAGTTGATTATAAATCAAGGATACGACAATAAAGCACAAAATTCCCAGAACAAGAACTGATTGGCCATAAAAATAAAATTTAGTCGACTTTACTTTTTTATTTTTATGGTTTGTGTCAAGTGATGTGAACAAGAAACCACCTCATTCTCAGTTTATACTTGAGAATTTGCCCATCAGCAACACAGAAATATGTTAATAAGTTACTGGCTTAATCAAAGATTAATCTAATCATTAATAACTTAAACCTTTGTGTGTGAAATATTATAAAGCAAAATGACTCTACAAAGAGATCACAAAAACTGGATAAATCAGCACCTCATTCTCTGTCCTGGGAGGTGAACAAAGTGCAAGATCCTCCCCGTTGCTCACAGATGTCCGAGTCCTTTCATCCCCTGCATGCCCACTCTCCTCTTTGGCATCTTTGGATACTTTGGCTTCCAGTTGGTCCTGAATGTAAGCGAGCTGTAACATGCCTGGCCTGCTTTGAGACCTGCGAGTGTCTGCAAAGTTACCCAGACCCTTCATGTCTGAATGAGAGTCGGCTACTTGACTTCCCGGCTTTAGGGACATCAGCATTGGACCTAGAAGACAGAGCCCAAAAGGTAAAGATAAACATGGATTTCTTGGTTTGTATATTTACTCATCATCCATAGCACAGAACTTAATGAATTGCTCTTTAGAAAAGAAATGAAACTACCCTCATCAAATCATACAGTATCTCACACACATTATTTCTGACCTTTGTTGTTGCCGCTGAGCCACTCCTCTGCACTTAAAGCTGGCATGTTACCTGCCGTCATTGGATAGATGTCTTCTTGGTATGACTCCGACTGGAAACATTTGCAGCACATTCAGACACAGATGGCTAATTCAAATAAATCCAAAGGGAGAATCATTTTATCTTTTTACACAGCTGTGTTTATGGTTTGTTTAATCTTATGTGCTCTCACCCTGCGGGGTACAATCATAGAAAGAGGTTCGATCAAGCTCTTGATTGTCACTAGTTTGTAGAATCTGAAAACCTCACATGAACTCACATCCAGACCTCTCTTTGGCATCACACCTGTAGGATGATACACACACACACACAAACAGTATTATTCTGCCTCACAG
The DNA here is from genome assembly GCF_017639745.1 of Melanotaenia boesemani. NCBI lineage: Eukaryota > Metazoa > Chordata > Actinopteri > Atheriniformes > Melanotaeniidae > Melanotaenia > Melanotaenia boesemani. The sequence continues at coordinate 17,304,783 of NC_055685.1, forward strand.
GAGACGCATTCCTCACTGTGCTGCTGTGTTATATCACACCTGTGATGCTACAGTACAGATTATTTTCATTTAATATTGCTCAGAGCTAAAAACAGAGTTGCTGCACAACAAGAGACTGAGCTGTGCTGTCATCTTTCTGAGGCTGGAGCCAGGATGAAGGTATGTGATCATAGATGTTTGTCAGTAAGCGAATGTAAAAAGAAACCATGCTGAAGTTTGTGAAACTTGATGAAAAGATGGATCATGTAAATAAGAAGTATTCTGAATGCCCTCAGTTTATGACATGGCTAGGTAAAAAATGCCTGTAAAACTATTAACGCTATATGCAAAAAGAAACCTTTGAAATCTTTAAAAGCTCTTTAAAAAGGTCAGTACAGTGTGTTTAAGGAGGACACTGTAATGTAACAACACAGAAGGATTATTTTTGGATTATTTGTACTTGTAATCAGTTTAAAACAATATGTTGTGTTTGACTATCTCTAATAATCATACGTGCTGAGAAAAAAAAAGTCATTAAATAACCCTTTACGATCAAAGCATTTTGGCAGCAAAGGAGTGACTACGTATAAACATTATGCATGAAACAGGCTTTATGATCTAAACTCTTTGCCGGTATTTCCTTTGTTGTGGCCCATGAGCCAGCTCATAACAATGTGATGTAGAGTAAATGTTTACTGTATTGTTACACCTCTTTCAGCCTTGCAGAAATGCCCTCTTAAGACATGTCTCTGAGCCAAGTTGTTTAGCACAACTACACATTTGAGTACAACTTAATGAGCCCAAAAAGCTACCTTTACATGTAGACAAGCCCCATTTCAGGATTGAGAATTTAATGGTATAAAACTGCTTTAAAAGAATAATTAGTTAGGAGTACAACTTGAGATATGAAAGCATGGAGGTTAATTTGTACCCAAGTAACTGTGGATAGCTGTGTAACATAAATATGAGTTTAGAATCTGCAGCATAAGTACACACCTGTTTGCAGGCTCATGATCATGATCTACAACATCAGTGAGGAGCTGGTTTGGTTATTCAAATCCTGCAGACTTATTTGCACAACAGCTTTGCTTACAGGTGCCAGAGAGTCAGCACAACAAGGAGGCAAACTGAGCTTCCAAACATCTAGCATAACAGAGGCTGATTACAGAGGACATTTCTGAAGGTTTGTGGTTGTGTGTGCATTCCTTACCCATTCCTTTCTGAGGTAAGAGTGAGCGATACTCTGTTAAATAGTGGATGTAGGGTTTTTCTGAGCTGATCTCATAGTACCTGATGTTTCCATCACCCTACAAAACAGACATCAAGTCTTTGTAACAGCAATACAGTGTGTGTTTTCTGTTTGAATCTTGCATTATGAAATCTATTTTATCAGCCCACCTTCCCAGCAAGGTAGAGCATGTGTGTATCAGGGTCATAGAAAGGGAAGAGGACCCCTGAAGAACCGTCCAGATTCTCCTCCAACAAAGGCACAGATAGATCATCCTACACACACACACACACACACACACACACAAAACTAGTTAAAAACAACATAACTGACATATACAACAGACAAGAAAATCCCCCTGATATCAAAACACTGCATCATTTTAATCCACTGCTACGTAAGAAGCAGAGCTGAATTAAAAACTGTGAGCACTCAATCCATAATCCGCGCTTTGCCTTAATCCCTCATCCACGATACACTCTCATCCATCACAGCACTCCAGCCTGCCACACAACTGTAACTACTGAGTAACAGGTGTGGTCTGGGTGGTGACATGAACAAGAGAATAACTCTGGATTTACTTTAACCCACTCTGAGTGAATCATTCAGGTAAACTGCATGTGCTGCATTTAATCCACTAGATGGCAGAGTTGTGTTGGAGACAGCAGTTCCACACAGTGGAAACCCAAAAGATCATCAGCAATTAGGATGAAAGAAGATTTGGGGGGGGGGGAAAGGAACGTTTAAAAAATAATTAAATAAAAAACTAAATGAAAGTGAAAATCCTAAAAGTTAAAGTAAAAAATATATATATAAAAATGAACGAACAAATCAATATACAAATAAACAAATGCTCCATTTTGCAGAAAGCTGCATGAAAACCCTTGGAGGTCATGAGGTGATGAATAAAAAAATATGAATAATTATGTATTAGGACCATGTAAACTACATATATTTTACTATATAAAACTCAAAATTGCCTTGTTGTTGCTGTTACACAGTCAGAAAAACTGCCCAATCACTGAAATAAAATAATCTGAGAATCATTCTATTTTGAAACTGAAAACTCACAGACATCCACTTGTTAAGACTTACTAGCTAAATAACATGACTGCGGAGAGTAGTGATACCCGTGTTATAAGTACGGTGTTTACATCTGACAGGTGTTGCATTTGATTCACACATGAGGTTGTTTGAAACAAATAAGCTGTGGTGCAACATTACCACAATTTTTACTTGGTCCAAAACATTTTACTCTCCTTACTTTCTTTAAAATGTTAGTTTTCTATATTTACTATATTTAGCCATTTTTAGTTGGTGTATGTTATTTTAATCTCTAAACCTCGGGGGTTTTACATAAGGCGGAGTCAAGACCTCTCCAGTTGTGATGTAATGCACTGACCCTTGCTCCATTCATGTTACTATTAATTATGTTATGAGGGCATAGCTCTGTGGCTCTGATGATTCAGACTGATCATTTTTAGTTTGCCAGATGTAAGAATTACTGCCAGAGGCTTCTGCAGTTGTTTCATCTCTATTTATCTTTATTCAGTGTAGTAAAAATAAATCACCTGATTATTATCATTAACGTATGCCGTAAAGGCTCTTGGAGTCAGATTAATTTTCATTAAATGGATAATATAAGTCCAGGTCTAAGCTGATTTTACTGATATCAACAAGGAGTTTATGTGAGTAGAATCAGCACAGCAAGCAAACTTCTACATAGCAGTGATTTAAAATGCTTCTTAGAGTTGTCATGTAATTAGGATGTATGTAAAACTAGGGAGATCATGTAATTAAGGTCATGACTAGTCAATCTATCAATAAAAATAAAAAAAAATCAAGTCTTCTGTAAAGGTTTGCTCTTAGATGGTTAAGTCAGTTCCTCTGCAGGAGGTCTCACCTGATCCCACAGAGCTATCTGTCGATGGTTCCAACGTGAGGTGCCAGATGTGAGAAGCATCTTCATGTTTCCCAGGATCAACACTTTACTGGCTTTGTGGGTCTTGCAGTTGGCTTCCTGCAAAAAAATAACACAATATATATTAAAGGTCAGCATAAGTCAAGCATGACAACATTCATGTACATTATAATACCGGAAGTAATAAGAGTAACATGAGCTGTTACCAGCACTTCCATCCTTAACAGGGATGTTCAATTCTGGTCCTCGAGGGCCACTTTGCAGCAAGTTTTAGATGGTTCCTGCTTTGACACACCTGATTCAGATGTAATAGATCTCCCCAACTGCTTGCCAAGTGCTGCACAAGCCTATTAATTTTCAATTAATTCAAATCAGGCATGTTGAAGCAGAGAAAGATCTAAAACCAGCAGGATTGTGGCCTTTGAGGACTGGAACTGGATGTATGACAGCATTTTAACATTGTAGGATCTTGTTATATTTAACATTAGCTTATTCTAGGGTTTACCCACACCACCAATCTAAAATCTTTACAATGGTTATCAACCTAAGAAATTAAATATTTGCAAAGATTACTCCAAAAGAGTCTACGTGAAGTTTGACAGGTGACCAGTCATGGTCTTACATTCCTGATGTAAAAAATGTGACATCAAAATAATTAGATCACAGTTCACAGCTCTGCAATTCAACAGTTTCCCAACACTGTACAGTCTGAAGTGACTGGTCCCATATTAGTGAAAAAAGAAAAAAAAAAAAGAGGTATTTTTACGCAACAAAGGTTAAGAAAGCTTTAGCATTTCAGTTTTTTTAAATACTATGTGTACATGAGCTTCTTTTCTTGACAGCAGACTAATGTTAAGGGAGGGCGTCACTAGCAGGTGACCCAGAGGTCTATGGAGGTATGCTGTGATCCAGCCATGCCAAAGGTGGCGTTTTTGGCTGTGTAGTGCTGGATTAGTGCTTGGGAAAAATGGAAAGGGAGTGAAAAACTCCCACTTAAGCTTGGCAGTCAGGTTTCTGAACAGCAGAGCAAAGGGTCATGGTTTAAGAAGTTTCTTTCTTAAAAGAAAGTGTCCATGGGCTTTATGTTGCTGTGAATTTAATTAAGCATAAAAAACAAGCTGGCAAATCTTGATATTGATCTTGAGTAATAAGTCAGAGAGCATTTATTTAAAATTTACTTCCAGTAATATAATGTTATGAAGGGAACCAAAACATACTGCAAATGAGAGGCTGATTACTAAGTAATAAAAAAGTGATTTAGCGACAATGAGATTGGGATTACTTTTGCCAAAAAGATTATCATTGTCATCTACCTTTATAGACATTACACTATATTTACAGTAGTTTAATGACTTGTACTTCAATTATGCAACTGTGTGAGACACAACAGCATGACAACCAGCAAGAACAGTGACACAATGACACAAATCCCACTGGTTAACTCAGGCACAGTTTGAAAAGGAGGAGCTGGCGTGGAGGTGGGTAGCAAAGCAGCTTGCAACAGAGGCAACAAAAGCGGGCAAACTGGAATGATTTAAATGGATGAGAGGAACAGCTGGGCACTCAGCTGATACTGTTGATGCCGATTTATTTTTCTATGTCTAAAACTAAATAAATTCCTGCTCTTTCAAAAATGGAAGAACAAAAAATAACAGATTTAGCATTTTTAGTCTTTACGGTTATGAGGATAATAATATTAGCTGGCATGTGCTCCAGTAATATCAAATCAATGACCTGCATTGAAATTTCTGGGGAGTTGTTTTTGCAGATGAAAAGAACTCAAGTCTTTTTCTGTCATTGTTTAAGTTTTGTCCTTCCGTGGACGATGCAACTCCACATTTATAGCAATACACCACCTGCAACAGGTTTCCTGAGCGTGGCTCCATCAACCGGACTTTCTTGTCCTTGCAGGTGGTGGCGAGGAGGCTGCCATCTGTATTGAAAGACATGGAGAGGACCACGTCCGTATGGTGGCTGATGGTCCGCACAGGGTTTTTGATCACCTGCTCTGGAGAGTCGAGGTTCCAGATCATCACCTGAAGGAGTAAAGGTGCAGACACAAAGTCAACAAACCATCTGTCTGGAGAGAAGTTGGACATTTTTTTTTTTAAACTTGGACTGAAATAAAAAGGAAAATGTTACAACTTATATCTGCTAATAGATGAATTTAGGCATTTACATTAATGTTAAAAAATGGCATACTTTGTTCTGAATTTTCGTTGTTCTGTGTGAGAAAAACAACAATATATTTTGTACAAAGAACTGAACATTCCTTCCAGACAAAAGTCTTGCAAGCTGGCTTAAACAGCTGTGCTCAAAGGTGGGCTGAGAGGCGTGCTATCTTTGGGAGCACTACTCGATGGTTGTACAAATGGGCACAAGAGTGCATTTTTTTCTTATCTCAAAGGAATTTATGCTGTTGCAGTTAGTTTTCAGCTGTAAAGCAGGAACTCTTGGAGCTTTGAGAGTAAATGTTATTCCTCAATTGCTTTCTCACATCATATTGAACCAGGAATAAGAAACACAAAAAGCATACAAATATATTAATATGCACAACGTGTGTTAGCATTTAGTCTCTAAATGGCATGAAAACAACTTGCCTACTCGTGATGCTGTGAGCATTACTTCTAATTTTCACACGTCAATAACGCAGCAACCCTTGGAAGGAAACTACAATTACCTGTTTGACTGCATTATTATACAGAAGTGCCCAAACTAAAAGGTTGAGTATGTGTTTGGTTAATTACTTGCTGTCTTACAGTCACTTACAGATAAAAGCTTCTATACTTGTATCAGGGATGGTGAGTGAATCTGCTGTGTTTGTTTGTGTTACCTGGTAGTCATAGGCTGTGCTGAAGAGGATGTTGTTAGCAGTAGGGTGCCATTCAATGAGGCCCACTCTGCGGCTGTGACCCTGCAGCTCCTTCCACGGCACTGTAATGTTTTTCAGAACACCATGAGGAGGGATTTCCCACACTTTCACCTGCAGATATATGCAAAACATAAATCACTACAAAGCAACAAAACTAAGGATAAATGATAGCGACTCAAAACACATTTTAGGAAAAAGCCCTATACAGATGGCAAAACTTGTTGAGTCTTCCTTTCTCTTTCTGTCTGCAAGGATTTGTTCTGAGCTGCTCTGCCAGGTCGGAGCTGAGGAATGTGAGGAATGACTTTTTGCTCTTTTTGAAGGCTTAACAGCAAGGCAATAAAATGATCTTCCTGCTGCAACATGCTCATATCCCTGGAAAATTATTACACATCAGTTTAACAATTTTGTGCTTTGCACATGTGTGTGCACACACCGTGGTGTCCTCGGAGCAGGAGGCGATGCAGTAGTCATTGAAGGGATTCCATTTGATGTCTAAGATGTTGCCGCTGTGGCCCGATACTCGAGGGTGGGTAGGATCTACTTTACCCGTCTGACAAGCAAAAAACACAAAAAATAAATAAATAAAATACTGTGAAACATAAGAAAAACAATCTGATCTATTGGAAATTAACATTGTTTGATCTTTTGTGAAGGAAAACAACACCATTCACTCTCATACCTTATCTGTTATATACAACAGATTAGTGCAATGCAGCAAACATAACAATATACAATTTATAAAACACAGATAAATCTACACCCTCATAGCCACAAACATTTTTCTCGACCTATACAGAATTATATATATATATATATATATATATATATAAACACACACAACCAGTCAAAAGTTTTAAAACACCCCAATTGTTCCAGTTATTTATTGAAAATTATGCAGTTTGATGTCTCATTGCACTCTTAAATGAAAGTATAGTACAAACTGTTCAAGAAATCCTGGAATCAATTTAAAGACCAAAATGTATTCTACACTTTGATTAAGTCTGGAGACTGTGCTTGCCTTTCCATGTTTTCAAGCTTACTATCTTGTTCTTTTTTCCTGTGGTAGTTCTGGCACAGGTGGACTTATGTTTTGGGTCATTATCTTGCTGTAGGATGAACCCCTGACCAACTAGGCGCATACCAGAGGGTATGCATGGCGCTGCAGTATGCTGTGGTAGCCATTTTGGTTCAGGGTGTCTCTGACTCTGTACAAGTCACTGTACAGAGTGACATGTACAGAGTGAGAGACCCTGGATTCAGCAAACCAGCCTCTGACCACCACGCTTCCTCCTCCATGTTTGAACCACCCATTCGACTACTCGACGGCATACAAAGATCATGAGTGATGAACCAAAGATTTCAAATTTTGATTTATCAGTCCATAATACCCTTTTCCAATCTTCTTTAGTCCACTTACCTTTGTACCATTTTAGGCTATTCATCAGACTTAAAGGACTTGAACTGCAATGAATAACTGGAAAAATTGGGGTGTTCTAAAACTTTTGACTGGTTAGCTCTCCCTGCAAATATACTGTTTCCACAAGCAAAATGGCAGATATGTTCAAACAGCATTACGGGTTGAGTATGAGGTAAGTGTAGGTGAAAGAATGAGCTCCTTTCTAACTTCAAACTCCCAGATGTTTTTCACTTTTTAGATCTGTGAGCTCCAGCCAACATTACTCACTCAAATAATCCCTCGAGGACATTCATCAGACTTCACACAGCTCCATGCTGAGCTGCAACACTTTATTCAACCTCTTTTTCTTCATATACAATAGTAGCACAGTGATATTTAAAATGAATACCTTAAACTTAAAAAATTAACAAAGGCAGTATAAAAGTCAGATGGCCAGATGGAGATGCAAAGTGTCTAACTAAACAGAGCATGCAGGTTAGGGCATGTATTCCAGTTTGCATGCAGTCCAAGTCTGCATAACATTAACATCAAACCAAATCGCGTATGACATATTTGATGATCCTATTACAAGGGAAAAGCCACTTAAGATTTTCTGCCTCAACAAGACTCCTAATTATGCACCAACAGAAACTTGCAGCAGACATATACACCTGCAAGCTAGATTACTATGCAGTTAAGGTGGAACAAGGGAGTGATATCACCATTATATGTGCCATAGCTAATAAATGCAAAAGGAAGTAAAACCTTTGTTCCAGAAATTATGAATGATAATAACCCTTTCCAAAGAATTACAACATATCAGTGTACACACACACACACACACAGAGGTGGAATGTGAAGGCATTGGAGAGGGGAGTGCTGAAGTTTCACCTCCTTGAGACAGAAAGGAGGACAAGAGGTGGGAGGGGGGGGGGGGGGGATCAAAGATGAGTTATGTCATTCCTAAGCTCATATGCAGCTCCTTACCATCACAGGACTGTAGTGATAACTTAGACACACAGAGAGTGGAGCAAAGTGGGGAAAAGATGTTCAGCCTGATGAAGTGAAGCTTTAAATTCACCCAACAACTGGGTGAGGATGTTTATTTTTGGGTACACTGCTATTAACACCAGTATACTTGCATAAATAATGTCTGTCGGGGATTAATCTGAATCTTGTTGATGAGGAACAAGAAGATGCTATAATGCTGTCAGACGTTTTATCATACTCAGAGGTTCTTTTGCAAAGCTATTTATAGTCAGAACTGTGTCCTCTAGGTGTGCTTGGCATGCAAGAACAAAAAGAAACCACAAAAGAGATGCCTCTGTTAAAAAAAAAAACATTTAAAAAAAAGAAAAATCCAAAAAAGGGAGAACTTTTTGATCAACTCATTCATAGATAAAAATATCCATGTTCATTTTTCCTGCTTCCTCCTGTTTGCCTACAGTTACTATGTGAAAAGCAAATAAATGTCCTCAAGTCATTACGTTGTCATTTGCCAGATTCAATACGGCACCTAGAAAAAAGTGTATTGTAGGTATCAAGGAATGCTGAATACGTTTGTCACAACAACCAAACGATGTAATCAGACCTTACACATCACAACTATGATGCAAGATTATCACTAATGCTGATGTCATACATGCGTCTAGTTCAACCTTTACTCTATTCAATACGACAGCTGTCTTTGACTGCAAGGACAGACAAATTTAAATAATTCATAATATCTTATGAGTCAGAGGACTGCAGCCTGGGTTTGCCCAGCAAGAGAATCAGAAAACCATGCCATCATATCCCTGTATGCCTTATCAGGATTTTGAATGAAGCAGAGAAGGTACCACTTTAACAGTCTGGTATCAGTTTCACTGTAAACCTGTTTTTGATGCAGATACTCACATGATGAAGAGAGAGGACCAAAAAGGCCCCTCCCCCAGCACACTCGGTGATGACGGCGAGGAAACGAGGGTTAACAGAGCAGAAGTTGTTGTCCTGGACGCTGCGCGTGATCGGCACGCCATCGTAGCAGCTCTCCTTGTTGGCAGTTTTACCAAACACATGGCGGAACTTGGAGCTGCGATACTGAGGACGCCATGACATCTGAGGGAGGAGTAGAAGAGAGGTCAGTCAAGGTGAGAGTCAGCCATCATGCGGTCTAAACTGTGACAAAGCAGATCTTCCTGAAGAAGATGTGAAAGAGCTGATCAGTTCTGTTAAACAACAACAAACAAATTGCTCATCAAAATAAAATCAAAGTTTGTATCATATAAATACAACCCTGAACCACTGGGAACTGATAAGCTACAGATATGCAACATCACATTGGTCAGTTGGACAAATATATCAGCTATCTGCTGTTAGCTGAGTTCTTTTGTTTTTTGTACAACTTTAACACTTGTTATATCTACACAGCCAGTTTGCACTGTTTCCATTTCAGATATCCTAATGTGTTTTTTTTATACTAGTTCTGGTATGATCAGCAGAACTTTTATTATTGGTATACTGCTTATAAAAAATTGGAGATGTTCACATTTCTTTTTTTTTGTTAGCATGTTTGCAAATCCAAAAACCTGCATCATTCTGATCTTTTATAATCTAATTCCTAATAGGTGACATTGTATTCTATTGCAGATCAAGCTATGCGTTTGCTGAGAGCTGCATCTTCTGGCTACTGCATATGCACACATTTGAATCCATACAGTGTGTAGACTCAGGTTGGCCAAGCTGACTATTTGTGAATTGAAAAATAAATAAATTGATTTAGGCTGAAGATAAAAATGCCTTACATTACAAGGTAAAAGGGTTAACAGCAACAACAAAAGATATCTCTTACTTCTCTACACGTGAAGAGCGTTTAATGAGTCTGAGAGTGTAAATTAGCTTGAACTACCATGGTTTATGAAATCCCAGAGTATATACTATATAAAATCCACTTTGTTATTGTTCTGAACTTAAGTGTTTTAAATCTGTGTAAATAAAATACATTTAACAGAAGATGTTTTATGTTTTCTGTGTTCGTTTCTTTTTTCTTCTTCATTTTTCCATACATCACAAAATGTGTTTCTTAATGAACCATTCAAATTTGCACCCTTTGTGATGCCACACATACAAGCACTGTGTCGAGACCGGGCCTCTTAAATTGTAAATAGTCTCACATCCCTACATCTCCCATTTGTTATACTAATCAAAATCCTGAAAGGACCATAGGTGTCACGGGTGGCAATAGTTTAAAATAAAAGTTATACCCATAAATGTCTATTGTGTCATTGTAATATCCTTCAGAGCAGAAAGACAAATTCTAGGGAAATAAAAGACATCCTTTAAACCATCATACATAGCATGTCCCATTTAAGGATGCAGTTATTTTCAAGGTACAACTACAGAATAATTTGTGGTGTACCACAGGGTAGCGTTTCAGTGCCTCTTTATCTTTTAATTATCTATTCATATGAATTCAGTTTGTTTTCACATGACTGTTTGGGAAACAAGAAGGGCATGTTGATACAAAGTGAATGTAGTTCTTTTACTTTTGCTTATGCCCGTGTTTTTATGCCATCCTAAATGTAAGATTTACATTTACATTTTCAGAAATGACTGAAATAATTAGACACTGGGTCATTATAAAGAAAAAAAATGTTTAGTTAAAAGAAAGAGCATCTTGGTGTAAATTGTTTTAACTCTTAAGATCCCAATTTGACATATTTGATACATACAGTTTCTAAGACATTTTACAGTTTATGTTAAAAACTTTGCTCAAAATCCTGTTGAACACAATCTGATACTTGTCTTCTGCCCCCTAATACCCAGCCTCACTTATATAATATATATAATATATATTATAATATATAATTTGTAAATATCACATGGTAAAAAATAATAAATATCCCCACAAAAAGTTTTGTTAAAGGGCCAAATAAAGAAAGATGTTTTACAATAAAGACATTCCAAAAATCTGACTTTTCTTACCATTTTTCCAGGTGTGCGGCCTTAAAGGGTTAACATAAATCTTGGGGTTTAGTCCTAAACATTTCAAACATTTTTACATGTTTTCCTTTATCATGATATTTAAATATTTGTGTAATTAGACAAAATCACAGAAAGCTGGAGCTTTAAATGTTTTTGCCTTTTTAATGCTAAACCCTGGTGTTGCATAGATGTTTTATCCTTGACCATATATATTAATCAAATGTAATCAGAATGCTTGGATTATTTCATGCGTAAAGAATAACTGGTGGCTTCTTTGGGGTAACCCTTTCACACTACTGTTATTGTAAAAAATGTCCACTATATATGCTGCCTTCTCTATGTGTGTGAATATAAATTAAACATTAGACCCTCTGTTGATTTAACTACTTCTAAAGACTTCAAAAAGATTTGTACAAAACAATGTTGTTGTCAAGATATTCTTCATATAAGACCCATCACTTAGTCAACCATGCAACAACTAATGTAGCGGATAGAAAAAAAAACCAAGCAAGAGTACCCAAATCATGAGTCTCTTTTTAGCCCATTTCCATGAGCCAGTCAATGCATATGTCATTACTAGGGATAAGTGGCTCTAGTCCACTGGGATGAAGCCTGGCCAGCCGGCGTGTCTGCTCTGCTACTCTGCCTGGCTTTCTGCCTGCCTGCCTGCTGCAGGGTCATTACTTATGTAATAAGGCTGGAGGAGGTTGATGGGACAAGATGTTACCACAAAAATGGACACAAACAATGAGTAAACACTACACACACACAAAAGCAGGGGTGTTGAATTTAATTGTTTTTATAATGCATTGCGATGCGGACGTGGATGATTCTTTATCAGTGCAGCAACAAAACATATCATCAATTATATGTTTAAATATTCTGCCGCCCCTTGCATGTGTGTGGCGTGATCTAGCCTGCTGCAACAGATTGGCAGATAAATGAAAACATCCCAAGAAAGATTCGAGACCAAATCCGTTTTGAAACCTTTGCTTAGGAAAACTTTAAAACTAAGCAAATAGAAAATATATCAGTATCTCACTGGAAATACATTCATTGTCTCAGTGAAATCACGTAAAATTACACATCAAAATGTGTAAAAAACGATACGTTTACATAAGTAAAAAATTATTTGGCAGTCATCTTGATACAGTCTTGCTTGTTTATTTATTACATTATGTGTATAAGAATGAGGCGCCTTGACTGTTTAAAATGATCACAAATTGTTTAACTGTCAACTTATTCTTTAAACATTAATACATTGAAGGATAATATAGTATCATCAAATACTATACTGTGTATCACTGCAATAAATTAATTTGAAATAATAATGTACTTGTGAAATTTTTAGGGGTACTTCATGACATGTCTATTAGCCACACAATATCTTTCATCCTTACTGCCCCACCAAGCTTAAATGAACAAATTCATATGTAAGACAAGTCTAAGAGAAAAAAAAAAACATATATGTGGGGTGGGACTCATAAAAAAATAAAAAATTAATCACATAACAATATTTGCACCAAAAAGCAACATCATTTTATTTTAAATGGATTTTAGTGGACGACTGAATCAAATAATAGACACAGTCATTAATATTGTAAACTCAGCTTCATGTGTGTTATTTTGGACAGGGTAGGGGCCTGCAGAAGCACCCGCTGCTCATCAAGAAGAAGTTATCTATATTTGCTTTCATGTTAGTCTCCAAAAGTCACCAATAACACCAGAAACAGTTGCTAGATTTGTCACTAGCTGCTTACTTGAAATAGAGTTACTAGATGCTGCTAGGTGTTAGGTGCTATATTTAGCAGTTTTGAAAACTGCTAAATATAGCACCAAAGTCGCTAAGTTGTTAGCCGAGCCCTGACGTGTGCAGCAGTGTATTCGGTGTACCAGGAACTCGTGCACTGACAAACGTTCCACGTTGTTTGGAATTCAAACCAATAAATGCGCTAATTTTTTTGCAATTAATTGTAATTAACGCGTTAAAGTAATTCATTCATTGTCTGTACCTTCATTCATTCTTCATTCATTTTCTGTACAACTTCATCCAATTAAGGGTCGAAGGGAAGCTGGAGATTATTGCTGCAATTAACAGGAGAGAGGCAGGGTACACCCTGGACAGGTAACCAGGTCCATCACAAGGCCAACACAGAGAGTTACTAATTAACCTAACATGCCTGTATTTGGATGGTGGAAGGAAGCCAGAGTACCTGGAGAGAACTCAAACATACATGGGGAGAACATGCAAACTCCACATAGAACGGCCACTGTTCAAAGCCCCCCCTGAACCGAAACTCAAACCACCACACCACTGACCAGTGAAGAGACCAGCTACTACGTACAGCCCGAGCAGAAAGTTTCAAGAACACCAAAAAAAACATAAAACAATTAAATCATTCTGATTTATGCCGGTGCTTTTTCACGATGGCCAAAAAAAAACAAGTTTAGCATGATGCAGGTCTGGCTGAAAAGAAGCTGGGCATGGAAGAAAAATGTGGTGAAAAAGGAAAAATGGGCGAGATCATGACTTAATGTCTCAGCTTACACCTCCACCTCTCCCCTTCTACCCTGAGGCCATTACACACTGGAATGTTTCCACACCTGACAAGGAGCTTCACTGAACTTGCATTTGAGTCATCCATATGACCATGCCATTTCCTGAACCTCTACCATTTCCATATTTGTAACTTCTGCATTTGTTATTTAGCCAAACAGAATTAGGCTTTAAAAGACTATATCCCAGCAGACATGTTGCCAATGCATCACAAAGAGAAATGCAACTACACAAACATAGAGAACACCTGTAGATGGTTCTAGAATACATCTATTGATGCTACCTGGACCCATCTTCAGTGATAAACCCAGGGTCATAGAGTGTTTCAGGTCTTTGATCATTAGACACCTTTGCCCGGGCGACCCAGTCAGGAGTCCTTGACTTGCGTAACTCCCCAAGTGCCTTCGGACAGCAGCTGAGGATGTGCTCCAAGGTACCTTTCTGGCACAGTTGGCATATTGGAGTGTCTGTTAAGCCCTAGCAATGCAGATTAGATCATCACAGACCAATTTCGTAGGGTTTGGATCTCCAGAGCTATGTCCAAGTGATTTTGTGCTGTTCAGCATACTTGCATCTTGTCCAGGCTCCTTGTTGGTAGATGCTGACCATCTTGACTCAGACGTCTTCCTCCACCTCTGCATGAATCTAACACTGTACCAGTTGACACTTCTATGGGCTCAATATAAAGCCATACAGATTTTGCAGCTGTAAAAGGATGTTTGCAAATAATTTTAGAGTAGGTATTTGTAAATCAAGTTTTGTCATTCTGCAAAAAAATCTGCCTGTAAAACTTAAGTTTGTGTATATATAGAAAAGGATTGGCATGGTTGTGAAAAAGATTTGTATCTGAGAAGAAAAATAGAAGTGTTTTTTGTGAACATCTTTTTGAGGATGCAAAGTGAGAAACTGTGTGCAAGTTGCAGATGAGGATCTTTGGCCATGTTTTTTACACTTCTGATTGGATGATGACAAATCAAACTGTCCAATCACAGAGCAAATGGCTTCCAATCCTTCAGCACTACTGCAGGCATTTAAAAGGGAGCAGATTCATTTTAAAGATGAGATCTAGAGCAACCGCAGAGTGGTTTAGTAAATGGCGCTGGGTGCAACAACCTTTCTGACTTAATTAATGTCATTAAGTTTGCAACATTATCAGACAACATGATGGCATTCAGTCCAAGTCTGGAACTGCAAAGTGAATGTGATAGACCACTATTACTCTGTCCAAGGCTCCAGCAGCAGGTACTGCGGACTCTATGTCTGCAAACCACCACTTTCAATTTAAAACTAACCCCTAACCCACAACATGCAAATTAACTCAAGTTCCTGTTTTTGGTTTAGATTTTGTGACTCTTGGATGCTTTATTAAACGGGAGCTGGACAGGAAAGGAAGAGCAACCGGCAGCAAAGAGTCCCGGGCCAGGATTCAAACTCGTGCCAACTGCATCAAGGAGCTGTAGCCTTTGTACATAGGGCGGCTGCTATACCATGCCCCACCTTGAGGTCCTTTCTGTCCTGAGTGATCTTTTTGGTCAGCCACCCAGAAGATAACAATAGGCATGGATTTTCTTCATTTCAGTATATGTCCAATTTTGTGTACATTATTAAGAGATGGTTTTGTAATATATTGCAGGATGAAGTGCATCAACTATGAAGTCCTTAAATCTCCATTGTTTGTTTTATGATACAGTTCTGAAGAAGAGCAGTAAAGCTCTGGCTTTGACAAAGCCTTGTCTTTTAAAATGAAGCAGGATGTTCCAAACACCCAACTCTAATTTGATCTTCTAATCAACTCCCAATCCTGGAGAGTCACATATTATTGCACCTTGGAGATTCTCAGCATATTCTTTTGTACTAGAAAATATGTCTACATTGGAGATAATACAAGCAGAAAAAAAAAACATTACATTTTACCATTATTTCTACTGCTATTACTATAGTTGTTATTCTCATAATACATAAATAACCAAACATATTTGTGGTGATAATCATCCTTTTATGGCTACTTTGCACAACAAAAACAAACCCCACAGCGAAAAGGTAACCATATGCCAAACTGCAAATAAGGCCATAAACCAAAGAGAGAAATTAAACTCTTGACCTCATTAGGAGAAATCACTGTTACCTGTTTTATTTCTTTATCTTTAGCCAAAATTTTGAACAAAATCAACCAGCAGATGCACATTCTTTTAGGAGCTGATGTGAGGCTTAGTAAAGGACATGCAATTACAAACTGCAGCACATCTGGGTTGCTATAATCAGCATTTATGTTTGCTGAGGCTTACAAGACCAGAGGGAGAAGCTTCCAGGACAGACAGCTAAGACATCTTGTCACATCTGAAATAGGTTGTAATCAGGCCAGTGGCAGCTTCTTTTCAGCTGCATCTTGCAGCAGGTACACAGCAGGCTGCATGGTGGGCTGCCTGTCTCCACGACAAGCAGACCTGATGACGAACTGCTATTCCAGCTATTTTTATGCTGGCTTACTACTGATCAAAAGACAGCCATGCATGTTCACCAACAGCAGAAAATTGCTTTATTCACAAGGACTTATTTGATGGGCTTTATGTCTGGCAAAATAAGAAGAAGAAGAAGAAGAAAAAGATGCTGTCCCTTTTGTCAGAGGGAAATTTATTTTAGTCCATGACCAGTGAGTCACAGCAGTAACCGCATTATGGGGTTGTAAAAACATCATAAAACTAAACTGAAAATACAGACATGACGGGGGAAAAAAAAAAAAAAAAAACTAAAAAAATCTTTAATGTACATCTGGTTTGTTGTGTCAAAGATTTTCAGGCAGTCTACTTTTTTCTTCTTCTTTTTTTTTTTTTTTTTACAGATATGAGTACCATGCGTGTTCACCTATTCCTCACCTAAAGACTGTCTTAAATACCTCATAATCAAATACACTGGCAGCCACTCCTCTATAGCCACAGTTCAGAGCCGGGGTAGTGCCACAGTTCAAAGATTTCTTACTGATGTCAAAGTATCGATAACCTATATTGATACTTGTGAAGAGTCAATGAGTAAGATGTTTTCTAGCTCAAAGTCTGCACATCTAGAATATGCATCAATACACTGTCAATTCCTCCATGAGCTCCTCTAAAAGAACTCACTCATCCTAAACACACTGTAGTGACCTCAAGACATCAAACCTTATCTGAAAACCAACACAAGTCCTGCTCTAACTGTAGGTGTAATGTTTTGTAAACGCTCAGGGTGAAATTCAAGACAAGGAATGTACAGGTGTGACTGCATGTCGTGGCCAATGGGTGCACGCTTACTTAGTGTGTGTGACTGAGATTGTCTGATATCACACACGACAGCTTGCAACCACTGTCTTGTAATAGGATAACAGCCACACTCATAATCCAAGGGGTGCTTCATTGTTACAGAGCACACGTGTGAACAGATATGAACGGCTAAAACAGGATGTATGTGTGTGGGTGTGTGTGTGTGTGTGGGGGGGGGGGGGGGGGGGGAGTCACAGTTTACCTGGAGAAACTATACTCATACCTTGAGAGTCATTCACACAAGACAAAAGACTTATTTGTTTCTGTTTCACTAAACCCAACCAACCAACATGTCCACATGCAGCACTTAAGCGTACATTTGGTTTCTGTTTGTACAACCAGATTGACCTAAAGTAGTGCTGTATTCCAGCAGGCTTTTACAAGTATATAAACCCATGACAAGAAAAAAAGCAGTAATGATTAACAAATACAGCAGTCTGGTGGGACTGAGAGTATCACTTCCCCTCTTTTACAACAAATAACAGCTTCTGCGTCTTCTGTATTGTTTTAGGGTGCATGTTACTTTACTGAACACAGAGAAACACACCTCCCATGAATGTTTCTGAGGGGTCAGCTGTGACTTTGCTCTTCTTAGCTAAAGCATGTTATAGCAGCTACTTACAGGGAGAACTGTAGCACTGTATCAGTAAAGATGTCAGAGTTGTGACGATCGATATGGTTTGTTTGATGCCTTCAAGGCCCTTAACACAGAGGAGAGACAAAGAGGATATCTGGAAAATTTGAAATCATTTCCAAGTGTAAGCTTAACACCATCTTTGTGCTTTGGACTCTTTTGATGATGAACTATAAAAGTGTAGATAACACCAAGTCTCCACAAAGCTTATCCTCCAAATAAATGACTCTTTTGTCTTTCTGATGCAATAGACATTTTGCCATGTTTACAATCTGTGGGGTCAGCAGAAGGATCAGAGAGGACTGTCGCTGGCTTCATCTCACGTAGACCTTTGTAGAAAACCTTTAATCTGAGGCTTTCTGTCACAGTCACATTTGTAAAGTTAAAAATCATGTTGGTGCATATATTTTCTATAAAATGTCATGGTTTTAGAGCAGATCAAATCTATCTAAGTAAAAACAAAACCTTGGCCAAAACTTTAAGATATATCAGCTATTTCCTATTTTGTAGGACACTAACTGCACTACTTCAAAGGTAAAGGAACAACTGAAGCTCTGACCAATCAGATTGCCCAAACTTGCAAATTTGGAGGTAAAAGCTTAAAAGCCCACAATCAATATGTCAGTAATAAATCCTCATTGAACAGTAACAGTTTGAGCAAAAACAGAAAGCAGATTTGTTGTAAGTTTGCAATTTTTCCAGACAAAACAAAAGAAAATGCATTATTCTCTCTCACATTTCTTTCAAATGAAATTTGAATTAAAAAACATGAGAAAGACTTTACATAGGAGCTATTATACTGTATATAAGGTACATAATGGTCACAAGCAGAAAACAGATCAATTGGAATTATCCTCCAATTTAACCCATTGATCCAGTGAAGATGCAAAGGAATCATAAACCAACAAAGGCCTCAGAGAGAGCAGGTATACCATTATCATGAGTTTACTTTAGAAAGTTTTCCATTAGTTTCTCTGATGGAGAATGTGCACAGTTCCTGCTCTTCAAGTCCATTAGCTGTTGAAGGATATCCATGTTATCTGTAACACCATAACATCAAGGATGCTCTTACACTTATGGAGACTCACTGTATGCTGGCACAGGGTGTGAGATACACACTTGTTTACAGAGTAACATAACAGCTGTTTCTTCAGTTGTCCTTTATTTTTTTATTAGGCCAAAAACAGCAATGCTGACGTCTTCATGACCGTTGACATAAGAATAAGGATAGCTAGCTTAATGAAAAGAAGTGAAACAGAGTACAAATAAAACTATGGGGTGCATATTTCATTGAATGGCAGTGTTTTGAACGGGTGAACACCTCCATAAATAGCAATCTGTGGGTGGAAATGAATTTCCTGGGATGTGAGATGGTGATGTCATTTTTACTGCTACGGAAACATACATATGCATACACAAACATATATATATACATATATATATATATATATACACACACACACACACACGTGTGTATATATATATATATATATATATATATATATATATATATATATATATATATATATATATATATATATATATATATACAGAGAGACAGGTCATGGGAGGATTTCATGAAAGAAAGAGAGCGACAACACGCAAGAGAAAGAATTTTCCATTGAGCATGAGTGAGGCAGAGTGGGAGTTCAGCAGCACTTACCCTGTCGAGTGAGTCGTCAGTGGCAGGAGAAGAGGCAGCAGGTCCTTGAATGAGAAAAAGTTACTCCGTGTATCAAGTGGCAACCCAATGAAAGAAAAAATCCCCACTTGTCTTTCTTTATTTCAAGCACAGGATCACGGCTGCTGCTATGTTTCTTCACACACACACTTACACCCAGTTCAAAACCTCTCTGCCCTCTCCAGGTTAAAATGCTTCTTTTTTGGCATGCACAGTGCACAGAGCCAGAGGAGCTGGTGGGTGGGTGTGTGTGCAGCATGAAGCTCAGTGCATGTGTGAACAAGCAGAGCGAGTGTACAGGAGTGTATACACTCCCCAAGAGGGAGGTGACTACGAGAACAGAGAGAGAGAGAGAGAGAGAGAGAGGGTGGGGGTGGGGGGTGGGAAGAGCAGCAGGTAACCACACTCGTCACTCCTCTGCAGTGTTTGCTCAATTAGAATTTCTCAATCTTTGCATGAGGAGAGAACAAAAACTGCAACGCTCATCTACTCTTGTTGCTCAATAGAAAATGAAAAAGTTTTGCCAGATGTGCAATCTTTGTGCGGAAATATATGCACTCATCTCTTCTTTATGGATCTTGAAATATCCATTAAGTTTAACATCAGTACACTTGAGAAAAAGCTTTAAAAAAAAGACAAAACCGGAAAATAAAATTAATCAAAATATTGTAAACAAAAGCAAGTGTTTTTCGGTTTTGAGTGCTTATGTATATTTTCTTCTATAGCTGCCAGAAAAAGCAGAAGACATGACATAAAATAGAACTTACAGGGATCTACAATGATAAAGGATATCAACTCTACAACACGAAAATAACAAGAAACTAATTTAAAAATTAAAGATTTTTTTAAGTTAAGAAAAAAGAAATCCTCAAATATTTATATCTGCTTAAAAAGTTGGAAACAAATTACTTGTCATTAACTGATTATTCCAAGACATAAAATAAAAAAATGGCTGATTTGTTTAGTAGAAGCTCCAGGAAAATCTGTATGTCCATTCACTTGGCTTTAGCTGGAAAGCAGTGGCAGAACCAAAGGCAAAACATTACATAATGCCATATTAGCTGTGGAAGCTTGGGCTTACAGGTCAATAAGAGAGCTGAGTAAATAAAGTTGGATACTGAGTGGTTGGTTTTTGCACAGTCAAGCAGAGGTGCTAATTGCACAAAAGTGACTTCCTGCACATTGGCTGTAAAGAAAAGAGGTTTTCTAAAGTAAATAGTTAAGGTTTGATTTTATCTCGTTAAGATTTCATATGGATCAATATGTAGTGTTGGTCAAAGGTTTGGATGCACCCTTATTAGCTTGATGGCAGCTTTTTAACTGACTAGTAATGGCTATCATGACACTTGTGTTTGTCTAACAGTTTGATTTATGATTTACCTGTCCTTTTTACACATGGCCAACAACAAACTAAACAAACACAAGAGGTCAGCTGTTCTTACTAGACCCAGCATACATAAAAGCAGCAATAATTCAGGATAAAAAAATAATCTGAAGTCATTTTTTAAGATATAATCCAACCTGATTTTAATCCAAGAAAGCATACATTTCACAGAACCTCCCACAAAAATCTCACACCAACAGCAATACCATTTTTAAATATTCCCTTCAAAACTATATTTATAGCTGCTGCTAGATTGGGACATTAAAGGATGCAATGCCAGGAATGCTAACAGCTAGCTTAGCTTAGGCTAAACTAAGCACATAGAAGAAAATGAAAACAGTTATCCAGTTCCGGCCAATGATCAAAGCTACTGATAACACTAGCCACATTAGCTGCACTACATGCTAACACAATGGACTTTGCATTGTTGTTTAGCTAAGGAATCCTTCTAGAAATTAAGTTCACATAGAGAAGAAACAGGTAAAAAGGTTGGACAACAAGGAGTTTCAAGTGGTTCCTGATCACTGAGAATTTTGCTTTGAAAAGAATTTAAATTCACATTAAGAGCATTTACAGAACTTTGTAAAAATTAAATAACTGCAGCTAAAGTATCCCCACTAAATGTTAAAGGAGGAAAAAAAAAAAAAACTTAACAGACCTTAACAAGTCTTTAGGACAAATCACACTGAGGCTGTGATTAAATTATTTATTAATGTCAATTTCAGAATAAAATGTTCTGGGTGTTTGATTCCAAAAATGCAGCAGAAAGGATTCTTCTTAAATATTGTTTCTACTACTGGATTTTGTTTTACAGAATTTTTACTGTTTCATTTATTGTGGCCTGATATCTGGTGTGCCCCTGAGGAACCCTATGTTAAAATAAATCACCTTGTTGAGGAAGAACCAATTTCAGCTAAACACACTGTCAACTAAAGCAGCATTATAGTTGACCAGATAATCAAAAATTATATGTTCCAATCCTCCATCTGCAAAACAGCAAATAAGGAACAGACAAATAAAAAACAAAAAAGAAAAAGAAAAAAAAGTAGAGTATCTCATCTGCAATATGGTGAAGAAAACTTTTAGTGTAGCATTAATAAATGGAACTTAAGACATTCAGGTAGGAGAATGAATGTACATATGTGTAAAAACACATAAGCGCAAGCACACACACACACAGAAATACTGTTGATAAAGTGTCAACAAGGTATAAACCCAACTCTCCAAAATACACAGCAAAGTCCAACGGTCACCCAGTGTCTCTGAGATAAGAGACAGAGCACACAAACGGGTGAAGACATTGGAAGCTCTGGCTCATCATAAGTTGAAATTTAACAAACCAAATCTGAATGGATCATTTAAAATCAACAAGAAAATCCAGTGCAGACCTAATCCTAATATTAGATCATAACATTTTACCGTCACCTCATGACAAACTTTCAGCAAATTCTCAGTGAAGACTCAAGCCAGAAGCAATCAGTGACAAATTCACCAAGCAGACAGACTGATGCGTGATTGGCAGTGTTGCCATGTAACTACTCTCTTATCACAGCAGACAGACAACTGTGATTTATGACTCATATTTCCTTTCATTCAGCTCTTGGCTCTGGATTAAAATTTGCTGTTCTCTCTCTGTGTGTGAAAGGCACCTATAAGTAAAGACAGGGCACAAGTCCTAAAGCTTCTGACTCTTTCTCTCTAATCATGGTGCAGTTGCAAGCTAATAGCTAGCTACTGTGAGAAAAAAAAGACAAAGCCTTTGACACATGAGAGACACAATGGCCTTCTATTCTTTACTGTGTCATTGCTGATTAGGTGTCTGGCTGTGTTTTGACTGTAAAACACCTGGTCTTTTACACCAAGTGTCAAGTCCAATCCTGAATTCCAGCCTGGTGCCTCAGCTTATTTATTTTTTCCCTTCCCCGATACCTTTGTTTCATAAAATCCATGAGGTCAAGTGTCCAGTAACTGAGCAAACAGTGATCTCCCATTCAAATATATGCTTAACTAAACAGGTGCAGCCCGTAACTGAAAAAGTCATCTGGAGCTGTTGAAGTCCAGTGTACACAGAACCCTCCATTAAAGACTGATTAATTTACACAAGTCCCTCAGCAAGCAAGCACTCCTTTCTGACCATTAAATAGTATGATATTATTGATGGGTATTAAGCCTGCACTGAGCAAGAGAAGCAAAGACAAGCCTTTTCTGTTTATCATAAATTTGCATTTGCCTTATGCTGTGGTTTATTGCTTTACTATGCAAATGAGAAACCATGCCTGTTGTGACATAAACACACAAAGACACTGACTCGATGCCATCACACAGTGCTCAGTGAAAACATTTAAACACTTTTTTTTGTTTCATCCTTCTGGTTCATGTGAAAAATATAAACTTCAATGACCATTTTTTATTGCAACAGGATGCCAACTTCAAATAGTTCAGTTTATTAATATAATAATAAACAACAAAAGTAATCTTATGCACTTTTAACGAATAATCTAATTAATATAATCATCTAATTATAATCCAATTAAGTAATTTTCATCATAATTGTCTATAAATGTATTTCTGTAATGGTAAATAAGAATTTGCCTTCTAATAAAACCAACAGATTGCATCAAATCTTCTCTTCGATTCAGTCCTCCGTCCAGCGCATACAAGGGGAGACAGTAGAGAGGAAAAACACCATTTAACAAGAAGAAATCGCTGGAAGAACCAGATTTAGAAAACGTTGCTATCTTTATAAACTAGCGGTAGATAGCTGCAGGAATTGTTTGTCAATTTTAACAGTAATGTCGACAAACAGTTGTGTGAGATCCCCGATCATCTCGGGCTGTATTGTTCCAAACTTAGCCATGATCTCAGTTTTGGGACATCATAGGACATGCAATATACAACATTACATTGCAAAATTAAAAGACTTTTGATATATAAACAAATACTTCAATATATCGTGCTATCTCAGTTTTTTTTTTAAGAGCTGCATTTTATTTCTGCAGCTGTGCAAGTTAGCTAGTTGTACAACATGCAAATAACATTTTGATCACAAACTGATCATTATGTTGTTTTCAAACATGTTTTGCAACAACAGAATAGTAACCAAATTATACAGTTCAACAGACACAGATACATTTTTCAGAGATAATTGTTTTGATAAAGTTATGATTTTCCAAGGGAGCACTAGATTTGAATTATATCTGCAAACATTTACGTAAAATAGAAAAGCTTGGGTTTGTAGCCTGAAAATTTACATTTATAAATAAAGAACTTGTAGAAGTAGTAGGTTAATAACAAATGATTTTTCTTGGTTAGTATTATCTGAAAAAAACTAAACAAAACTAATATATTCACATAGCAGGTCACATTTAGTTTCACAGGTCAGCTACACTGGTGCATAACGTTGCTGGGAGAAACATCAATTTCTTACATGTATATGAAGCTGCAGCCTTGACAGTATACAATGATTTAAATGTAGTAGCGCTACAAAGATGCTATAACTTCTAAGACATTGATGCTTCACACACCTGCACACAGTTTATTTGCAACATTTCCAAGGTGGACACACAAGATCAGCGTCACCAAGTCATGATCCAACCAAATGATTTGGTCACAATTTGTCCTTTTGTTCTTGATTAGTGACTTTAATAATAGCCAGAAATTTTTTGACATATTGTACCAAAGTTGAACCTTTTTTTGTTAGTATGACACATCAGTGAGAAGTTATAACTATCTTATTCATTATCAAGTTATAACCAAAAAGAAAGCCTGTTTTATGAGTTTATGCTACCTTTAACCATTAAAATCTAGGGTTGCAGTGGTTCTGAAACTGAAACATCCAGACTCATATTGTTTCACAGGGCAGTCTTCTGTACTACTTAAGTACACTGAGTGCATAGAGCAAATAGACAACCATGCTGGGAAAATGAGGGATTTCTTCACTGAGGCTATAAACCAAATTTCATGTTAAACTGCTGGTTTCACATTTTCTAGTTTGAGCAAAATTACCTAATAAATTCAAAAAGAGAAAATGAGGTATAACCAAAACAAAAGCTTGAAAAGTGAAGTCTAAATCAAACCATCAAAATTTAAATAACTTCCTCTGTACTGCCTTCAGATATTGGGTCAACTGCCATTATTTATAATCAATAACGTTCTGATTATTGTCTCAGCATCAGCACAGCCAGGTCCATCTCCAGCTGTTTGTATAACAGAAACAAATGGCAAATAAAAATAATGTTCCAATAAAATGTTTTCATTGATGTTTGTCTGTGTACACGAGGTTAAGCAGACTAAGTTAAATCAAACTTAGCAGTGACGTGGAGCAGGACAAAGACTTCTTTTCTCAGACAACAATACAAGTTACAAGAATCAGAAGCGGCTCATGACTCAACCAAAATAAGGTGTGGCTAACCTGATAAAATAATTGGGTAACAGAGCTTTGTCTGAGCTAGTCTAAACCTGGGAAAAACCGCTGGCCTACACAATTTATTTTCTGTTTCTGGCCATCACGTTGGAAGGAACAACTTGATCTTTTCTGTTTTACTCATTGTGTAAGAGTGTTGCTTCTTTCGACTATGTTTCTGTTGTAGGAGACGGCACTCATCAACACAACATCAGAGGTGACTCAGCGCAGTTTGTTAATTCATGCAATTCCAAGTCAAGATGGCAATCATCAGACAAAGTGATGAGGGCAACAGGGAATCTGATAAAATATTCAAGTCATTTGAAAACTATTTTGTTCATGCCTGTAGCTGTACACGAGAACACTTTTGTCATACAGATGCTTAAAGTACATTGTTTCATGATGATCTCACTTCCAGCCCGAATATGGTATGTTTGCATGCCCATGCAGTGCATCTCATTCTTTCACATTTGATTCAACTGAAACAGTTCCCATTCAATGAGATCACAGCTTTACTCACCTTCGTAGGTAATCAAAGCCAAAGAACCCTGGATGAACATCAGAGAAGCACTCAACTCAAAATCTGCCCTATACCTATGTCTCATGTTCACATAAAGTTAACTATGAGTACAAACATAAAAATGTAATCTTTTGCAGATTTACAGTGTACTTATACATATAGGTGCATTGAAGAATACTACAACAAATGTCTGCCAGGTCAGACAGCTGGAAACCCAGTCAATTTCTTCACTGCCAAGTAAAACCTTAAAACACTCATTTAACACTCAGTATATGATGATCATTTCACAGATTGACGTGACATTAATATGATTGGGACAAAAAGATAACAGCCTCATACACTCAGCAGTATGACAAATATTTGCTATGCTAAATTTGACGAAAGTTGGAACTAAATTCTGCTACCACATTTATTATTTTTAACTTTTTGGTAATGTTTAATCTTGCAAGTAATATAGCTTTATAGCAGTTTCCTGCTTGGCCTGCTGATATGTATCTGTAATTGCCCTGAAAGGTTCCTGGAAAGACCAGAGTAATCTGAGACCAACAGAATGCTGAGCATTCATAACTACTGTTCAGTTTGTATCCACATATCAAACACTGTAAACGCAGCACTTAGCAGAAAATTGAGATTTGTAACAACCCCTGATTATCATTTTTCATCATAACAGTAAGGTTACGCAACATCCTACATGAATGTTATTGATTATATTTCCTACGTGTTGCAAAATCACGGAAAAGCTTGGACACAACCACTCATTCAGGTCTTTAGAAGGGTGAAAGAGACACAACCTTTCAAATGTATTACACTATTCTAACTGCTGTTTAATGAGAAGCTGCGCAAAGTGGAGGCATATTAGTTTAAGGTGATTTTTTCCAAGGAGAAAAGCAAGACTTGTCATCAGTTGAGTGAAATGGTTACAGAAATGTGTATTGAAAAAATAACTGCAGAGCAAACAAAGTTCTTTTGAAATAGCTACAATTATGGATCATATCACCAGAGAAGTTGTCTCTCAGGTCATAGCCTCAAGAGGATTTTTATTATCGTGTGTTAATTATAACCATAAAAAAGCCACTCTGCAGACAGCCAGTGGTCTATGCAGCATAACCTTATGATAAAATATTCAGCATCAAATAAAAAAAAAGGAGAATGAGGAAAATGTGCAACTATACAAAATGAGGTTTGTCCCAAATGTTCTAAATTTAGCTCAAGAGACTTTTTGTTCTAGAATCAGCCATTTGCTAAATATACATAATAAATATTAAACAACAAATGGGCTGATGGATGATTAATTATTCAGCAGAGGCAATGTGTTTGTCCCTCAGACCAAACAAGTCACAGAGATCCTCATCTAGTCAATTAATACAACATCAATGAGCAGCTATAGGCTACCCATCTACTCTCTCCATAGTAACTGTAGTCAAGGTGAGATTCACTTTCTTTGACTCGAGGGTATTAACTTGCCTTTATGTGGACTCAGTGTTTCTCTATAAACAATACACAGATGGCGCACTGCTGCAGTCCACACCCTGTTATCAGATCACGCCCATTAGCTAACTGCATTAACATGTTTTGATGGTTCACATACACAAAGTGCTGCTCGCTGTCCTGCTGAGCGTGGCGTTTCTCCAAACTGATGAGGAAAAAACAAGTTCTATCAAAGTGTACAAGAATATAAGACTTTTATAGACATTTATAGACTGCCATAAAAGCAATTCTAAAAAGCAAGCTAGTCCGCAAGCATGCTAGCAGCTCTGTGAAGCGGCAGCAGTGATTTGAGCTGAACACTAACATCCTAATAAATGTTTAAGTTAATAACATTTAACATCCTCTGCATGTCACAAACACCTTCACAGGCTATAAATTGAAAGAACACTGAGCACTTTGTTTTGACCTGATGAGGTTTGATGGGAATTAGAGGTACCAAGTGATCAGAAAAAAACACAAATGTCTGCACAAAATTTCCTAAAAAAAAAAAAAAAAAAAAGACGTCAGACAGCTGCTGTATGGTGGACTAAATATACCTTCCCCGAAGCAATGAATGTATTAATTATCACATACAAAATAAGATGCTTGGGACTTTAAACATATCAATGAGAACCTTTTGCACAAACTGTAGGTTGAGGTGGTTATTGTAATCGACTTGTACATCTTGTTGAGTTAAAAAAACAAATGTACACAGCTGCTACCTAAACTGTTAGGCAACAACTCTTTAAAGGGTCTAAGCATTTTTCATGGAAGTACAACCATTAGAGCCACTCTACAGCTTGGAAATCAATATGGTGAACACACACCATGGAGGAGGTAATCTACTTCTATTCATGAATAATGAATCAGACTCTGCTGACCCATATGCCTCACGGTTAAGACCAGCTGACTGCAGAAAGGACAAGACTACAAATTAGATGTGTATAACTGTCAAGCAAATTAGAGGCAAACTTTCTAAGAAAAAATGGATAACTTAAAATATTTCTATTGAGTGTTTTGGGGCTAATAAACTAGGATGAGTAGTGTCTTTAGAAAGTGGCTCATAAAGCAGGTTCAGCACTATGGCAATAAGCACAGTAGAAGGCGTTAGCTTTGTCTCTAGAAGAGGGAACCGATGAATGTTCATTAAATCAGACCTTTAAGTTAAAAGTTTGCTACATCAGAATTTATTTAGAAATTGCGTGTCCACACCTGAAGGAAAAGCCCACAATGGTTGCTACAGTAAACCTAAAACTGAGCTTTCTGTGGTCCATGTTCAGCGATAACCAGACAGCACAGCGACTACTTTTCAACCTTTAAATAGGCAAACTGACTGAAAACAAGTTTGTTCGTCCAGGCAATTTTCATTAGTATGCTTCTTAAAATGATTCTGTTGAACCCCAACTCAAAAGTTTGTCGCAGTCTAAGTTTAATTCTCCAACGCGACCCCTGTTTCATCATTTCAGTTTCTTAAGGCTTTCTGAGTGTAATTATATTTAAAATGCTTGTGTTATGCACCAGGTTGTCCATAAACTTACCATAAATTGTGCAACTTCATTCCAATCTTTCTTCTTACCCACACCTTTGCCACCAACAATAAAAAACTGAATTACTGGGAAAAAAGAACTTAAACATTCCAGTTTTAGCATTGTGTGCAGAGGACCACAGATTTGGACTGAGTTTGATGAGAAACTAAAAATGTCTAACTCCGTCTACATCTTCAAGAAAAAACTAAAAATGCAACTTTTATCACTGTATAATTAATATTAGGAAAATTCTTAATTTAATCAAGAACCTGTCTATAGATTACTGATTTCCACCCCAAGGTTACTTGTACATGTTGTTGTGATTTCTCTCTATTATGTTACATTGTTCTATTATGTCTCGACCATAAATATTAATTTAATGCGCTATAATACTGGGATTATTTTTTGTGTTCCTGTTGCATGCCTACCTACTTACTTGTTAATTGATATAACCACAGAATAACTGGTCCACACACTGTCCATCACCTTTTGTTTATAGAAAACTGGGCCACCTATTATAAGCTGTATTCACACTCCTATCAAATGTTGTATTTCTTTATGTGTGTGAATAAACTAAAACTAAAGTAAAGTTAATTTTCCATAAATGTGTATTACTTTTACTTGGTTTAAGGTTATTTTTGTGACATTTCAGGGCTTCTTTCTTTAACAGAAGGGTACCAAAAATTATGTCCACATATTTATCTCCCCTTAGTTTTTCTTCAATTTTAAAAAGTGGGTTAAATTAAAATGGAGGCCCCCATTTCAGCAACAGAGAACAGGCTGTTCAGATGAATGCATCAGCACAGTGAAGCATTTTATATTTCACCTTGACTAACTCACACCATGGCAAAGTCTCAAAAATGACCTAAGGGGTACAACACAACACCAAATAATTTGAGAAGCAATGTTTGGAGCCATTTTGTGTTCTACACTGTAAATAATGAACAAATATGAGGCAGTTTATTATCTTTGTAGCAAGCGGCCATCTTACTCTATGACAGCAAATCTGCTGACTCACCTGCTAGCTTAGCACTTAAGCAAGTCACCAGGCATTCAACATAGCACTGCAGCCCACTGGAATTGCTTCAGGCCAGGTGTTTCAGAAGTTCATGATGGTGCTAAAGCTACAATATCAAATTACAAGTTGGACTTTTTTTTTTCCAAAATTAAAATATAGCTGGCTCTAACCATCTTTTTTAATGTAGCACTTCAGACTGACCACTGCTTTAAAGAGCCTATATTATGCTTTTCAGGAGGTTCCTAATTTTATTCAGAGGTCTGAGAAGAGTATGATTTCGTCTTCATGTTTTAAATGCTGTATGTTGCTGTAGCACCCCTTATCAATTTCTGTGTGAAATACTCAGTTTAAGCACCCATTTCTCTAACCGTATGTGAAGCAACGCCTGCGAGATAACTCAAGCTTCCATGCTGCATCCCATGTGATCTGCCTCAAACGTTGATGCTACATATCGAACACACCCATCCAATCTGGGCAGTTTATTTAAGCTGCACACTTCCTCCCTTGCTGCCATGACTACTGCTTATTGCTTCCTTTTGTTTCAAGCCACTGCTACACCAGCAAGCACCTGTAGGCTCTGGTTAAAAGAGAAAATATTGTTCAGCATTTACTCCAATATTAACTGATTAAAAACCAGGCATGCACTAGGAGTGATTGAATCAGAGTCTGACCACCAATGCTCGATAAAGCTTTAATCCATCAACTCGTGGGTTGTCTAACTGAAATATATGTTATGAGTTACTCTGAGTCTGGGTTTATGCTTTAGTCTTTGGAAACTATTTCTGAAGTTAGCAAGACTTGTTCATCCACGACCTTCCATCCTTCCATCCCATCCTCTGTACCTGCTTACTCCAATTTAGGGTTGCTGGATGGTTGAAGCGACCAGTGCACAAGACAAATCTTTATCTCAAAATAGTTATAGACGCTTGCCAATGAAAAACCTGAAATACACAGATTCGTTTTCAAGGATTTAATCCCAACAGTAAGATCTCAACACATGCAAAACAGAGAAGGTGGACGTAAAGAGAAGATAACAAGATCTTTCAATCAAATCATAGTGTTACAATATAAATTTGAAAAAAATATGTTATTTGCAGACACAGTCATGCGGTTTGGTTCACTTTAGAGGCAAAAGCCAAGGTTTCACCTCTTCTGTGGTCTTCAGAGTTTCGGCTTCCTGCAGGCCAATGAGCACTGTGCACAAATCTGCATGCTATCTTTATCCATTTTTAAAGTAATCCCCTCTGCGTTTGACCCACGTGGGAGCAGCCGCAGATAATACTCAAACAGTTGGACAGCTGTCATGTTACAAACGTGCAGAACAGCCTGCCACGCCTGATCTGAGTGACAGTGATGTAACAGCAAAGAGAAGAAGATCAGATTGAAATTCAAACAAGTCTTTCAAATCCATGGTTTTAAAGCTCATTATCTTGCGTGGCTCCGTGAATGACCCAGCCCTGTAGTGACAAGAGACAGCAGGCCCCGATTTGTTCAGGGAAGCTCATGATTTTCAGGACAATGGCAGAGAGAGGTTCTGTGGTCACAGGCAGACTCCACAGTTATGCAAGAGCATACAAGGATTTCCAAACCATTGTCAGGACGAGTAAAGTAATCATCTTTCATGTCCACCAGCAGATTGTTTCTAATGCCCTGGGAATGTTGTATTCACTCTGGTAGTGAAGCGAGCACCAATGACCCATAAATCACAAGCTAATGAGTCTGCTCAAATTTGAACATCTGCATGTTTAAAGAAAAGTGTTGAAAAGGGTTTACAGCTGTCACATCATCCCTGCTTACACATAATTATAACACTGTACAATCAACTGTAGACAAAAACTGAATAAGAGTATCTGAGGAATTAAAATTTTCTGCCCAGTCTTATTAAGCTTTTCTCAATATTTCCAAAATTATGAAGCAAACACTCTAGAAGCATAACTTGATCATAAACTATTTTAAAACTAAATAACTTTGCATTCTGTTTGGATTTCAAAAAGCTAAAAGGAGAGGCTGTAAAGCTTCTGAAAGGAGGAACAAGATCCTTTTCACATCAGAAAATTATCTATAACCTTCGCTCAGTTCAATAAACACTGGAGGGTTCTGGTACGACCAGGTTGTGGGAGCTAATGTTTCCAAACAGATGTTGCAGACTAACAGACTTTACTGATTGTGCCGTGAGTTCACCGTTTCAGATCAAATAATCCATGCAAGGGTTCTGACAAAGACGTAATGAAATGCTGTTTGTTGAGCGTTGGCTGTAGGGTCGGATACACCTGGGGGATTTGTTCTGGAGGCATAGTCATGTATGAGGCATCATTCATTGGCAACATTAAGTTCTCCATCATCACTTTAAGGCACAAAGTGTGCTCTGCGATGGCGAAGCTACAGATGAAATGTGAGATGACCTCATTCAGCTTCAGGCACTTCTAATTAAATCAGTGATGTCATCCACAGTGAGGAAAGTAGAAATGCATGAATGGTGCATAAACAATATCCTTTTGTTATATTAGTCATAGAACCCAGTAACACCCGCTAACATCTGGCTTTAAAGTGCAATGCAAAAAGTATTTTGTTTAATCAGTACTCAGTCCCACATCAAATGACTCTACATAAGTTGCAGGTTATTAAATCAGCTTCAGCTCTGATTGGCTTCAATAGGAATTAATCCATTAACCCCCATGTAAACACACTCTTTTTTATGAAGATTGTTCAGTCTGGACTGGGCACAGTTGACTACTTCTTCAGAGATCCATGTTTACTGAAACTGACAGCAACAACACAAGGACCAAACGCGATAAGGTTTTATCAATTTTACCTTTCTGAAAATCAGCTGAAGTTCACTGTAGCTGAAGCAAATGTCCTTGGTACAGTCAAAAATAGTACTCCAGCCTAGTTTTTTTAAATAAAGTTATGCTTAACTGTTGTCCAACACAGTCTACAGACTGCAGTGTAAAGCCACACCTTCATGTTGCTGTAGTTGCAGGTTTCTCCTCTGGGAAAAAAAACAATGTCTTTTTAACCTCTAGCCTGTATGAGGACTTGATTACCAGAAGGTCCTGTGCATTAGTGTTACAGCAGTAAAGAGAATCTTGTAATTTTACAGTGACGTATTTAACGGTTCTCATTTATGATGTCCTGGAAGCCTCTTGTTGGCAGCTTACAGGATGTCTAACTCTGCATTTCAAGCATTTTAAATGCATTGAAACTAGGTCTTTGTGATATATGCACTTGGAAAAATATCTTTATATGAATCAAATTTTTCAAGTATGGGACTTGGGCACGTTGGTGTTACGTCTGAATTTCCGGTGACTGAAAACTGAGCTAAAATCAAGTCCAAATGCACCAGTAGTGAAAAGAAAAAACTCCCTGTTGGTGATTGACATCTATCATTTTATCATGGCTTGCAGAATCCTGACAGGCGTATTACATATTGACAGTTGTTTCTGTTATATAGAAATAAAGTTTTAAGAACTACGCCGCTTGGGCTTGAAGTAGGCTAAAACTAGACAAGCTATTCTCTGCTAAATGAGAGTTTGGGTTAAAACCAATGCAGAAATAATGTCTTATGGTCAGTGGGTTTGTGGTTGTAACCGCACTGGTTCTCAACACACTGTAGCCTCCATAGAACAAAACATACTATTACTGGCACTAGTAAACAGATTTAAACATTTTGTTTTAGCAAATGTATCTGCAGTTCAAAAACCCATTTAAACTCACTACTTTTAGTTCAGAAATAGAAAAAAATATGCTGAACATTAACTAGTTTCAGCTTCCTGATGCTTCAGGATTCCAGGTTTTTAGCTGATTTTATCATGTAGATACAATATCCTTAGGATGTAAAATACTAACAGATAAAATAAGGAAGATCGCACATTGATCAGCTACAACCTGCTCAATCGCTTTCTATTGTGCCGCTCATACAGCTCTGATTTGTTGGGTATTGTTAAATGTCCTGTAGAATATCTCTACACAAGTACATGGCAGTTTATTCCGTGTTTATTGAGATGTTTTCAGTCAGATCAAAGTGGACAACCAGTCAACCACTGGCAGCCCATGAGTCATGCTGCTACCATGGATACAAATAACATACAGATGGTCTGATAATTGGGGCTGTAACTTATTTGGCTGCAAAACCTTTTAATAATGCTAAAGGATATTAAAATCTAGCGGTAAATGTACCAGACAATAAAAACAGACTAAGCTCTTTATCCGTAAACGCACAAACAGTCTGACCTGGTCCTGGTCATATCAACACTCACTGCCCTGTAATTGGTTTTGACACCTGTGTGTGGATTTACACCTAATGAACCATTAAAATGCCACAAACTTGACACATTCAACAGATGAAACACGCAACTTATCAGAGTTTCAGAACCACTTCATTCTTTCATCATAAAGAGCCGAGAGGACTGACATGCTTTATAACTATAAGTTTAAAAATATTCATCAGCAGATTAAATTGCTTGTTGTCAATAAAAAGTCAACTTTCATTTTGACTGAACGCTTTATGAACGTCTTATCCATGCTTAAATTTCCAAACATATGTGTCTGCTAGATAAGATAATGTCATATCATCTCAGGTCTCCAGCCAGCACAAAGATTTTCTTAATGGTTGCAGAAGGTAAAAGACAAATCTGCTTCCTGTATTAATTATTACTATTTAATAACAGCAGCTTAACAGCCACGTATTCCTCTGAGAGGAGTTTCTGCCTCTCAAGGCCTCAAGTTCAAGAGATTATTTGCTCAAAAGCACACCTTCAATTCACAAGCAGGACTTTGATACCTGTGTGCAGCAGGAAGTCTGTAGTCTGAGGAACTTGGGTGGCAGATGTACAAGATGAAACCAAATAAGAGCTTCCATTTAGCTCCGAAAGATTCCAGTAGAAAAACAATAAAGTGACTGCTTATAAAGAAACAAGCTTCTACATAGCAAACGAGACTAGTCACAGTTTGAACAAAGAGTGGGAATCTCTGGCATGTGTTAACAGTCTGTGTGATGCCAGGAATACAGGTTTGTGTTTGAATCTGCTCAGGTTCATACCGTCTTCTAGATTGCCAAGTTTCTATATTCTTTTTTGTCAGACAGATGAGAAAGAAGTTTGGCAAGCCTGCAAAAAACAGCCTATTTAACAGCTGATAAGACATGTCACAGTAACGTCACGTGACCCTTCTGAGGAAGACCACAGATGTAGTTGAAACATGTCAAGGTAACAAAAAACTTTTCATCTGTCGGACAAAAAAGAAAATAGAGACTTGAGGTTTGTGTTGTACAGATAGCAGTGTAAAGAAAGTAGAATTAATAAGAGGTGAGTACTAAATATATAAATTCCACAAACTCATCAAAAACTTTTGGGGACTTTTTTTTTTTTAACTATTGTACTTCAACAAGCAATGTTTACCCTTAGTTGTTGCACACACCAGTGAAGATATGAAGCAAACTCATCAGTCTAATGCTTATTTTGGCAGGAATCTGCCACTCAGGTAGATGGCAGGTCTACTTAGTGCAGCCATGACCCGTAGCAGCATACAAAGTTATGACTCCTGCTGTCCCATTTAATATTACCTCATACAGCCCGGAAATATTTGGGCCTATGAAAGAAAAGCTGGAGGACCTGAGGGTGAATTACAGCATGCAGATTATGAGCATTTTCCTTGTTAAGAGAATGCAAGAAAATTTGCATTAAACCGCAACAGAGCTGAAGGCTTGTAACTGACCTTGCTGTTTATCTCATGAGCTCTGGTAAAAGAGAAGAGGGGCATATCTGACACATGACTAACCTTTATGAGGACGTTAGCTTAGCATGAAGACAAAGTAAAGGAATGACTTTCCATAACAACATGCATACTGAAGTATAATATACCAATAGCTTGCCTTAGTATAAATTAAGTTATACTGAATAGAAACTTCAAGAATCAAAAATAATTTGTGCTTCATACACTACTACCATAAGGTTCATAAAGAAATTTTACAAATCACTAATGTATGGTTACACCTGACACGTAAGTCCACTTGTATTCAACTAAATGAAGCAGGAAAATATTTTTAAATCCCGTCTCTTATCTAGCTTGCATTGATTTTAATTTAATTTTTTATAAATGTTAATCTAGACCCAAAATAACTAAAATAATAAGCCACGTGAAACACTTGACTGAAATCATGTGAATCTTTATCAACTGAGTGCAAGGCCAAGTCAAATAGAGCCCTGTTGATCAATCGCTCGTTTTATTTTTTTCAAACTGATTTGAGGCATCTGACATTAATTTGCATAATAGTTAATGGCCAAAAATACAAAATCATTCCAGGACAGTTTAATTCAGTCCGTTGCATCTTAGTGATGGACCTGCAATAAAAAGCTCTCTGTGAATGAAGATCATTTATTAGTTCTTTAGTTCCATACGGAAATTGAGACAGTAGTTAAAGAGAAACTATGTAATCTAAAAATTATTATTCTATCAGATTAGTTCCATCCACTATGAAATTTATTTCAAGTTTAAGTTGCTTTAGATGGCAAAAATTCCCTTTTTTTTATTTTTTGCCACATTCCGAGTCGCTGTCAGCTTTGCTTTCTTATTACTCTTTGATTTTTAAACTGGTTGCGCACTGACTGCGTTTTACTGCAGGTGAGACACTGATCAGAAGTACTCAATACACACACCCCTCAAAAAAAAAAAAAAAAAAAAAAAAAGTGGAAAACTAGAACCTTTTAAAGAATGGGACACTAACAAGCTTTTTTTCCCTAAACTCTGAATTATACTAATTTATTCCAGTAGAGTCCAGAAATAAAAATATAGAGCTGCAAATGACCATAATAGGCCATTTTTAGAGCTCGGAGAAGGTCCCATAGATCAACACTTAAGCTCCAATCATGCAAAAGAAAATTATTAGAACATAAAGGAACAAGTTTGTCAAATCAACTGAAAACTGTATGTAACAGTTTGGTTATCTTAGCCTATTTCCTTTTCTTTTTGTGTGGTCGTTTGCAACTTGCATTTAACAATAGTATAAAAATAAATTAAAAAAAAAACAACCTAACTCATCACCTTCAAGCCATTAGCTCTACACTTAATGGTTAAATGTTAATCTAATGATTAAATGTTATTATTTGACCTTAACAACACACATTTAAGGCTGAAACAAATGGAGAGACAACTAAATTACTTGTAAATATAACTTTATACATGAGAACTAATTCAAATAACTCCCACTATTGAGCTCGTGGCCTTCTGTATTCAAATAAAACATTCAAATTTAAGTTGATGCTAAAACAAGAGCTGAGATATTACTGACCGCAGGATTTTACACTTCTATAAGGTCGTAGTGTTGCACTACAAACATCTATAAGCAACCATGAATTGCTGGCCCATCCAATCACAGTGCATGCACCCGTCTCTGCCCCTGTGAGAGTGATGTCCATTGCCACACTACAAGAGCTGGCACAAAGTCCTAAATTCATCCCACCGCTCCACGTGGTCAGCATTAGACTCGGGTCATTAAACACCAAGCTTTTTCTTTTGTCTTGTTTGTTTATGTTTGGAAAGAAATCAGTAAAACAATGGATCTGAACCATCTGGTGAGCTGGAGGCCCAACAGTCACCTACAGAGCAAAAGTAACTGTTTACAGAAGTGAAAACGGGAATAATCACAGTAACAGTGGAGCATATTATGATCATAATGTGGCAACAACAACGTCAACATTGTGTTTTGGATTGACCAACTAAGAGCAAATGCAGTTCAGAATCAGCAAATTGATCTTGAAAGAAAAGTTCAATAGTTGCTTTGTGTATTTAATTTGCAAAAAAGGTACCTAATCTAGAAAATTTTCACATTTAAGCAGTTTTTCTTCTTGATCCATTAACACAAACTGTATAGCTTGATCAGAGAGCTACATGAACCCATGTTTCTCTCAACAGACTTACTGTTTCAACTCTTCTGGTGTGCAATGTCATGTGCGTCTACCTCCAAACATCAAGAAAATAATAACCTTATTTGGGAATTAGCTGATAATGTCAATCCACAAAAAATAATTCCAGACTTCCTTTTTTAAATCATCTGTTGGTGAGTTGACTTGATAGAAGCAGCTGTCCACTTGTGTGATCAAGAAACTGCGACTTGAAAACCCCCTGATCAGGCATCCTGTTGCGACCTGACGCTGAGCTGTGTGTCCGCTCAGAGGCTGGAAAGCCGCATGGCAGAGCTGCGTGTCAGAGCCACGCTGCAAAGCCACAAATAACACCGCGCGGCTCTCAACCTGCACAATCCGTTTACCGAGACGCGTGACAAACAAACCTGAAACCAAAAAGCTGGAGGGAACTCACCTTTGAGACGGTCATGTGGCGCGCGGGGTGCGGCGGCAGGAGGTGGATTTGCCCTGGAAGAGGTCTCGCCGCGGCGGCGGTGGAGCTGGTACTGCTGCTGCTGCTGCTGGAGGTGCTGGGTTTGTGTGTGGTGTGTGTGGAGCAGTCGCCTGTGCAGGGACGTGTCGTGTTATATCACCGGTAGCAGTTGAATGTTGGTCACTGTAAAAGTCATGATGCCCGGCTTAACCTTGAGAGTACCAGAAGTCTGAAAAAATAGAAACTCACAGGAAGGACGATTCCCTCCCCAACCTGGAAAAAATATCCCAAGAGTCGGAGGTAGGAAGAGGAGGGGGACGCTGGATGAGCAGAGATGGGAGCAGAGGATGGAAGGAGGAAGAGGAGGGAGGAGCGAGGCAATCAGGTTGATTTTACGCATGTGGCATCAGTGTAGGGCTGAAAAAACAAGCACAAGTCAAATAAAAACACTACACAACACTGTGCACTAGATAAAAGCAGCCCAAGTAAGATTATCTACAATACTAAAGTCTGCTTTTCATTATGTCACATTTTACTTTTACTAACTCCTCTATGATGAAGGGAGGTCCGGTTCTTTTCAAAGAGTCGGCTCTTTTGGCTTGGGTCCTTTAGATTCGGCTCTTATGGCTCCCCAAAGTCTCTTCATTTAATATCTTTTTACAGCCTTTGTATTTTAGCCAAATATAGCAGTTTGGTTTGCGTGTTGGTTAGATTTTTTTATTCAATGTTTTAAGAAAAAGCCATTTTTATTTTGGGGCATTTCTTTTAATAACAAAGAAAGCAAATAAGTGTAACATTTTAATATTTTAATATATATATATATATATATATATACATATTGTATTTTTGTTTGGGTAACTTCTGTCTGGTGAAGTTCTTTGTACATGAATGGCTAGGGGTGTTTGGACAGGATGGCCGCTGTAACCAAGGAAACAGGGCTGTGGACACTAGTTCCTAAAAAAAAACAGGACAGTTGCGTTCACGTTTTCCAATCTGCAGCCAGGGGTTGTTGCCTTATTGTGGACTGCTGAGAAAGAATAGGGATGGCTTTATAAAGGAAGCAGGACAAGCCCAAATAAGGAACTAAACATAAGAAAACAAGCCCCAAAAACCCAAAACCTGCAACTGATGATATTTCCAAGTGACTTTACAGAAAAACAAGACCAAGAAAAAAGTCACTTGAAACAAGGGAACTTGTCAACACTGTCTCCTTCATTCTTTCACAAAATATAGTCTGTCCTCACATGGTCACATGGTTTGCCAGACAAGAAAAAATCCAGCTCCCACCTCCATGGATTCTCGGCAGAAAACTTCTCGTTTTCTACAAAGAACTGACTCGTTCACAAGCAACACATCAGTGCTTATACTGTCAGCTATAAAAGATCATTTCAGCCACTATAATTCAGTCAATGAGATAAACCTTTTGAAATCCTATCTCAAGCCTCCTTAGTTTCCCAACCAATTTGTACTAATAACTTTATTTTTAAATAACATAACTGGGAGCTGCCACAGGCACAATGCTTAATTTGTTTTTCCAAAGCTCAATATTAAGTGAAAATTTATGAAATGGTTTACTGGTTTTGTTTTAAATCAAGATTTAAGGTGTCTGCTTTTTAAGGAAATATTAGCTGACATGACATGGTCAGATAATTTTTGCATATTTACAGTTCAAGTTTGTCTGTGAATATGCAGACAAACTTGAACTGAGGCGTTAATCTGCTTTTCATGTTCTGGGGTAAAGTTAAAAAGTCGGCAATGATGACAGCATTGCACAGAAATAGGGAGGGAGAGCCATCGATACAGGCCTAGCATCAGTTTGGCCTCCGGGCCTCTGAGTCAGTGTGCCTGATGACATGTGGGCAGTATAGTGCAGAGATGTACACTCACTGCGGGATGTATGCCACTAAATTTGCATAGATCCTGGATGCTATTTAGGTCATTGCTAAGTTATTTGTATGTGTACAGATACAGTAGCTGAACAGCTGCTGTCTTTTGATTTATGCCTGATCAGAACCTCCAAACTGTATTGAACACAGAATTAATTTTTATGTGTAAAAATGTAAAACACGTGAAGATGATCCAGTGTGGACATAATACAAACCTTAACTAAGTCAGAAGTGTTAAAGACATGCTTTAGGCAGGCCAAATGTGTGTGGTTGGACACAAATCGTTTTCAGGATGTTTATTGCCCCCTAGTGATTAAACACAGCCATTACAGGTATATTAATCAAAGAGGCTGCTTTTCATATAATTATATGCCTTCACACAATCATGAGCTATGATGTTACACAGCGAAAAGTGTTCATCCTTTATGGCAAATAACATTTAAACAAGAGTGGAGGAAGAGAATTACCTCATGCCTTGATTATTTTAGAGAACTCTACACAATCAACATACTGGTAATTACCTCAGATAAAAGTTAATTACTCAGGAATGCTGCCTTCATCATGGATCCACTCATCAACTTTTATCAGGGCTAATTATCAACTTACTGATAATTTGCTCGGATAAAAGTTGATTAGTGATGAATGCTGCTTTCATCATGGATCCACTCATCAAGCGTCACGAGTTCACATTAAACCTAATAATCAACTCAAACTATTTTCTACGTTAACCTACGTTTGTAAAGCAAAGAGCAGACGTTTTTTAAACTGCCTGAGCAAGAAATCACGATTGCATGCATCATAATTTGCTTGTGATGCTGAAATTTGCCCGTTTTCACTTCGTCTCACACTACAGCACACAGGATGAAAATGTGACCATCTGTATTTATATCTTCAAAAACTAAAGTGAGTCTTTAAGTAAGAAATCATATACATATGTACATAGATACATACCATTTATACCCTTCACATCTTCAGCAACTTAACAGCTGTTGCAGTAAAACATTCAGCAAATCAAACTGCAGGTTGTTCCCTACTTTAATCTTATGTAACTTTCAAATTAACTGAATGTATTAGTGTGCAGCAGAATGAAGGAAAATTAAATTGAGATTTCTTTACATCCACTTTTCATTTTACGTTTTATTAAAACATAGGACAATATATCTTTTTAATGTTGCAGCTTTTTAAGGCAAATAACATTTTTATAGAAGTTTCCGATTGACAGTCCTAAATATCCTATAAGCCCAAATACAAAATCCAAGTAGGATTTACAGAAAAAGCTAAAAGTTACTTTTTAAACTCACCAGTTTGTCTACCAGTGTGTGTGGCGAGAAAAGCCCAACGGTGCCCATGGTTTTTCCTTAAATGGCATTTTAAGACTAAATTTGAGTAAAAAAACTGAGAAAGACGGCTGCACCTGAACTAACCATGAGAGCTTTAACACTTAGTACGTACTGTGTGAACTTTCTAGCAGTTAAAGTATAGAGACAGGGCACGGGCAGCTTCAGCAACCTGTGTCGTTTAACCCCGTTTACAGTATTACGCTCTTGGTGACATTCTTTTAAAATGGGCTGCCTACATCACTGGTACTGTAGTAAAGTCTTCAAACATCCAAATAAAGTCTAATCTGAAACAAAAGCAAAAAGTCTCACTGTTAATTTAGTAAAATTTAATATATCTACAATTATTTATTCCTCCACATGGCATATGATAGATTCTTTATTCATTTCAAGGTGGATCTTAAATTGATAAGTTACTCAGTATTATACAGA
The DNA here is from genome assembly GCF_017639745.1 of Melanotaenia boesemani. Classification (NCBI taxonomy): domain Eukaryota; kingdom Metazoa; phylum Chordata; class Actinopteri; order Atheriniformes; family Melanotaeniidae; genus Melanotaenia; species Melanotaenia boesemani. Next base: position 17,346,613 of record NC_055685.1, read on the forward strand.
AGCTAGATGCCAGTACTGGACAAAAAAAGTTGCAAAAATACATTTTTTTTTTTTTTTTTTTTCTTCTTTTGGCTTTACATGTTTTCCATCAGTGTTTTGCAGCATATTGCAGAGCAGTTGGATTGAGAAAGGTAATGGAACAATTGAGTGTTAAATACTATAATGCCAACCTCATACTGACTGAAGACAGACTAATCCAGAGTAAAGCACAGTGTGGTGGAGGAGTTCCTAATGCTGCAGACGCATCTCGGTGGAGCGAGCAGTGCAGAATAGGAAAGTAGCACGCTGATCACTTTCATCACTTCTGTTCATAGCTGAATTACGTTACTTATTAAAGCCTCCTCTACATTTTCCAGATGGGCTTATGTGTTAAAATTAGTCTAGCTTTTCTGTTGTGACTAGAAACTATATGACAGTTCATTACTATAAACACATGACTGGTAAAATCCATCACAAACTGGTGGAAAACTTAACAGAGATAAATGCACTGACAAGTTCAAATCTCTTTGCGTTCACTGAAAACTGAAATGCTGGAAACAAGAACTTCAACTTGAACAAAAAAGGTCCAAAAAAACTAAACATGCACATATGATGTGATGGGGCAAAGGAGATAAAGACAGCATGGCAGCTGGGCGAAGAAACTGCATTGATGTACATCAGTCCTATTCTTCAGTTTCTCAGGTTCATTTCTGCCAAGTCTTTTCTTTCCTTCTGGCAGAAAAATTTCACATTTCCTGTTTTTCTTGTCAGCGTTTTTCCTCTAGTCCTCATCTTCATCCTCCTCATCATCATCTGTCTGGTCCCGGGCATCAATGTCGTCTTCATCTTCCACCTGTAAGGAAAGTGCCACAGTCTAACTAGCGCAAACAGACAAAACAAATCTGAGTGCTGTGGACACAATGCATGCGTTTGTAGCTACTCTACACACTCACTACTCACCACATCTGTCACTCTACGACCAACAAGGTAAACTCATTTCAGAACACACAGAGATTACACATCACAGACATTAACAAAGCAGTATTTTGTCCAACAATGTGGAAAAAAATAAATATTTAATGGCTTTTTTCTTTTCTCTTTTAGATTTTGTAAAAAATAAATAAATAAATAAAAGCCCATAAGGCTTTACACCTTTTATCTAAAGTTTGACCTATCAAGACCTTAAAAAATATCCAAATCTCTACTATGTGAACGAGTATAACTTATAATATTGCAGTATATCACCACCCTGCCTACAAGGTTGGATTGGTAAGGTTTATGACTGGATGTAATGACAGTCAACAGTTTCTTTACCGTCTCTCCCAGGTCTTTGAGTCTCTGTTTGAGGCTGTGAATTTTCTGGTCCTGGTCTGCCAGGAGCATCAACAGGTCATCCTGCTCCTTCTTGGAATCTTGGACCTCAGTTTGAAGTTTTGCCTTCTCCGTTTGCAGGATGGCCACCGTGCTCGTGGCTGAGGCCATCTTCTGCTCCAGCTCTGCTCTGCTCTCCTATAGCACCGAGGAGGAAGGGCAAAAGAGAGCTATGAAGAGTCATGAATCATTCCTGGATACAAATGATAACCCAGAAAAAGTCCACAATTACAGAACTTTATCCCAGCCAGCTGGTGCAGAAATGTCAGGTAATGGGCGTAAAGGTTAACGAGCACAGTCTGCACACCTTCAGTTTCTCCATCTGAGACGTCTGTGCTGCGAGTCTGCTCTCAAGATCTGCCATCTTGGTGACGTCTACCGAGTTGTCACTGGTTGGCTCTGTTGCAGATGACTGAAAGACCACAGAGAAGTTAATCCAATAAAAGACCCATTAAGTATACTTCTGTCAAACTGGTGCCAATTTTCACGATTTTTACCCCAGCTTCAACTCTTTTGAGCAGCTCCTGTTTCTCTGTTTTAAGCTGGCTGATTTCTGATGACTGGGACTGAACCTGACGCTTAAAAGCCTCCAGTTCCTGTAACCAATCACAAAAAAGACAAGTGTATATACATCACATAAGAGTTTTAGATTCAAATCCAGTGGTAATGAAGATAGATCATATTTTTATGTCAAATTGTGGAAGATAATGCAACATATTTTAGTCACAGAGCTCCGTTACAGTCCAAAACCAAGTACCACATAGAGCCAAAACATGGAACTGCCCCATGTCTTCGTTCATAATAACAAACATGTACTTTGTATACAGGAGTTTTTTATGAATCAGACCAGCATCCATATACAGATCACTAGTAAACATGACATTTTGAGATCTTTTTTTTTTTTTTAAGCATATCTATTTTGACTAGACCCCAGACTTCAGCTCCACACAGCTGCAATGGGAGTGGGTCAAAAGCTGTTTTACAGACTGGTAAAAATCCATCAGGTTTTTCTTCTTGATTACAAGTAGTTAGTGTTGGTTTCAGAGCCTGCATGCAAGATGGTAAAGCAGGGAAAACGTGTAGTGCAAAGAAAAAGTGAACTATGTTAGATCAGAGCTGGAGCCAATAAATAACCACAACTACTACAGCATCATGTGTTATGAGACTGAATACCAATTACATTTTTAATACTGCACTCAAAAGTCAGACGTTACTGGAATAGGAGCCAAAAAAAATTCCCACCTGGAGCAGCTCTGTGTTGTCCAATCCTCCTGTCGGACCCTCTGCTGTCTGTGCTGCTGACTAGTAGTTACACACAGAAAAACAGTTAGTTTGCTCTGTAAATGGGACATCTACATCTACAGTTTGGACAATGGTAGTCAGTATTAATCCCACACTGCTGGAAGCTGTTTGTTGCTTTAAGTGGTTCTGGTTGAGACTGGAAACTACATGTAACTATGAAGCTAACAGAAAGCAGCTTTGTGGCAGTCAATTTTTATCATGTGCCAGCACAGCTTATCTGGCTGTGTTTGAAGCTTATACACACACAAACATAAAAATCTACTAACCAGGTTGTTAATTAGTGCATCTTTTTCACTGAGTTGTGTCTGCAGAAGTGTGTGCTGCTTTTGAAGCTCCTCCATCTCCTCTCGGAGCTGGGAAAGCTCTTCTGTCTGCAGCCCGTTCACCTGTGAGCTGTCTCCCTGGTTGTTAGACTGGCTCTCCTTACCTGAACATAACCATCCACAGACACATGCACTCAGTTAAAATGTTACACAGCTACAGCAACAGGAGGGATATGAAACCTACAAGAAAAATCCAGCTACAGTTCATCTTCCTTAAAGAGTCTGAACCAGTCAATTTGAACAGAAGCAGTGCAGAACTAATATAACCTAATTTAACAATCTGGAAGTAATCATAGGAAAAAAGTGTAGTGGGAGAATCATTTATAGTTCTTTGACATGGTTTGGTTAACTCTATTACATAGAGCAATAGACAAAAGACAACATGAGCTATTGAGGAAGTGCAGTTTAAATAGTGAATTCATGTTATTTTATCTTTTTTAAACAAATAATTCAAGATATCAGACAAACACAAAAACTAAAATTTTTCCTTTCCTCTTACAAGCACCTCTTTGCAGCATCATAAGCTTAAACAAGGATGGAAAGAGACTTTGGAGAGTTTACGCTCATTTCTTTACACAGACATGTCAACACACACTCGTTAGCAGGTGTTGTAGAGAACCCACCTAATTTTAGCTTGAGTATGTTGTACTGATCTTTATGTTGCTGGATCTGGGATAGCTGCTGAGTGATTGTAGTCTGCATCTGTTCATTCTGAGTGGTCATAGATGCCACCTGCTCTTTCAGTTCCTGGATCTGAGCATCCTGATGATCACAAAAACAAAATGAGACTGTCAACAGGAAGCTACACCAAATAAATAAATACAATACCAATACATGGAACATCAAATGGCACTTTTGTGTACCTGTTCTCTAATCAACTCTTTGTACTGAGTTACAATGTTGTCATGTTGCTCTAACGTCTTCTTCACCTCCTCTTCCTTCTTCTCCTCCTCACTGGACTTGTGAACGGCTTTAGTTATCACACCTGTGTACACCAGAGAAAGTACTTTCCCTCTTAAACTCCTGCTCATAGTAAAACTGTCAGGATGAGTCGGACCGTCGCTGAATATGAAAACAGAGTTCTCCACTGACCCTCCAGTTCTTTGACCAGCTTAGTGAACTCGTGGTCGAACAGCATCTGCTCTGGAGACGGGAAGACAGGCTGCGGCTTCAGAGCCGCCCGCGAATACAGTTCATGTTTGGTGATGAACCCCAGCTTCTCTACAAAGTTCTCCTTTCCGATTCGTTTCTCAATCAGCTGCTTTAGTTTCTCTCTACAGAAAACACAAAAATACTCAACCAAAAACACAGTATTTGCCTAAATACATTTTAAAATATACTAAAATTCAAGTTAAGTATGTAAACCTATTATTTGTCAGAGAATATAAAGTTAAAATACTATAATTACACTCTTGTGTTGCCAGTTATTTAAGTAAAATGCATCAGAGCATGAAAGTGTTGGATTGATTACTTGGTGTAGTTTTCCAGTGAGTTGTCGTTATAATAGATGCAGATGCCGAGCAGCAGCGCACAGAGACCCTGCACGAGCCTTTCATCTTCCCCCAGGTTCTCTGAGATCTGAGCAGTCAGCTACAGGAGTCACTCGGTCAAGGATTCAATCATACATCATCTCACACTCTCAGAGAATCTTTTTTTTTTTTTTGTATTAAGTTTAATTTAAGAGTAAAGCGCCAACAATGAATAAGTGACAATTAGACTGTGAGCAGCATCAAGGATACAAAGGGAACATTATCCTGATTGTGTAGAAAGTGTGTGACAGCAATCGGACAGTTGCTGATCCACGTGCAAAGCAGCATGAGGAGGCCTACCCTGGTCTGCACCTTACTGCCCTGTAGAGTACATCAAAAAACAAAGAAAAATATCTTTACATGCACTTCTGAAGAGTTACAGGAAGTTAAAAAGACCAGATGCTAAACCAATAATACTTTTGAAAAAGAAAACTTTTGACCCAAAGGAAGCATATGCTGAATGAACAAAATGTATTGCAACAGTACATGTTATAGCAACTAATCTCTAAATAAATCCTGTCATTTAAATCAGATCCAGATTAGAATATTTAACAAAAAATTTACATCAAAAGCAAGTTGAAGCAATTTCTTCAAAGTACTTTAATTAATTCCTAAATGGGAGAAAATTAATGGCTAAATATTTACAATGGCAAGAGAAATCTAAAATTGAATGCTTACATAACCATTCATTTTGCTTAGATGTTTCTAAGATTTTTTTTTGCCACAACCTGGACTATGGGGGTTAAAAAGTTATATATATAAAAAAAATGAACAAAATTCAAATACAGAATTAGGCTGTCCAATTTGTGCTAATGCTGCAAACCACAACCATTAAAAACGGTTAATAGGGTTATTATAAATGAACAACAACACAAAAACATTCAGATATTCTAACAAAATTAGACTGTAAAGAGCATGCAATCATATGAGGGGATTCAGTGACTTTGCCATGTCGCATTAGGTACACCAAAAAATTCATAAAGAAATTGTTCTGTCTTACTTTCTTAATCCTACAGCAGCTTGCAAATCAAAGTGTCCTAAAACTGCAAAAATGTTTCCAGATATTAGCACATGCAAAGCAAAATCCAATAAAAATGCTTCCATGAAAACTAAAAAAGGAGATATAGAATTTTTTTCCATGAAAACAACTTTGAGAAAGATGTAACATGTTTAAAGATGTGCAGTATATTTTTTCTTAATAAAAAGGCAAAAACATTACTTATTTGTTTCAATCTGCCAAAGGAAAAATGGTGATTTTCATGGAGTTGGAGTATAAAATAATGATGTTGTGCAGAATGAAGTCTAAATTGCAGCCTTAGGCTTCCTATCAGCTGATGCATTAACTGTTAATGCACAGCATGCTTTAGACAAGGAGACGCCGTCTTCCTGCATTGAAACAATGATCTCATACATGGCAAGCATGTATGAGATCTGAGCAATAAAGACCAGGGATAAAACTTAATAGCATTACATACCAAAAAAACAAAACAAGTTTCAAAAATCACCTTTTCAGCTTTTGTCTCCATATGTGACGTAATGCAAAAATGAGGAGTAAAACAAAAGACAGAAAGTAACCATCGGTATCAAATGAGGTTTAGACTTCAGATTTTTTGCTGGAAAACAATCAAGAGTATCAGGGGCTTCTTTTTAATCTCATTACTAACCACTTTTCTTTCCTCACACACTGGCTTCATCAATGTCCTGACCACCAGCTTTTAGGTACCAGAATTGTTTTGTATCTGTCCTGTGTTGGTGTCATGCACACAACTCTGTTGCAGCATTTTCCTGCCACTTGGGGGCAGTCTTAAAAAGCTGTGCATGTCACTCTTGCTTATGTTCTTATCTCTCTGGCTTTGAAAAGACACAAATTAAATGTCACAAAGATCTGCTCTGTGGTTGAGCAAAGCTATGTGTTTAAAAAAATGACAGTTCTGTGCAATTCCTTTTATCCTGCAGACATTAACTTTCAACCAACCAGCTTTCCACCAGTGCATAGGTTTATGTCTGAAGTCTGTACTATTAGTTTTGGCTAAGAGCCACCTATAGGGGTACATATGCGCTGCTAGCATGGCTCCCCTTATAGTCACAATTGTCTTGTACAGTGCTAAACGCAGGACACAGAGATCATGCTAATGTAAAATGGTGTTGAATTGTACCACTGCAACAATTCTCTAAACAAACCAGGCAGACCTGCTTTAGTACACAATCCAAATCTCTCCTAAAACCTGCCATTTTGAGCATACAGGTTGTAGAGAAAGAGATTAGACTACTGTTTGATATGAGCCACAAACTGGGAGGTTCATATCAAGGCTTAGAAGGCTTATCACTGTGACAAAAACAGAAAGACAAGAACAGTATCCTCTTATCTTTTCAGCCTGTCTCCCAATGGCAGAAGACGGTTCTATCATTTGTATCTGCAGTCCCATTGTTTTCGGTCACTTCCGAGGGTTAGCTTGTAAACACTGATTTTTAAGTGATCAATCTGGAGGCTCAGCTCCAACAACTTGAATCCAATATGAAATTTCCAAGAAGAGCAATATGACGTTAACCACATCTCCTTCACCTGTTGTCACTTTCAACACAGCAGCTGTAACTCAAACAGTTTCTCACCTTTGTAACTAATAAAGAATTACCTAAACATGCGATGACACAATTAGTGGTTGTCTGCAGCTTTTGTGTACAGTCATTTTTAGCAGACTTGCTCTGAAATTAATAAGGTGGATAGGCAGTAGTATTAAAGGACCCAACTAGAAGGTGTTATGCATTATAATATGTCCCTTGTGGGATTCAAACTCAGGTCTCCCAACTCAGCTATCCAGCCGCTGGTCAAACCTGCAGGACCTACTTCACATACATGTTTATATACAATTAAGCAAGATTAACTGCAGTCTGTCAACACTAGAATGTGGTATTTTAGGGAGATGTTTGTCAAGACCTTTTTACTGCTCCAGCTGTTAGCAATTACAGGGTGTAGACAAGAACACAACATCAGCCATGTCTTCAATAACAGTGAAGAGTTTATCAGAGCATGTTTGTTTTTTTAAGCACACGCGCATGTACTCCCACAATCCCCAGAGAATGATTTAAGAAGTAAGCCCTTGAAAAATCTGAACCCATAGGCAATTTTTTTATGGTATATGTCACAAAACCCTCAATGATTTGTGTTGTGTTTATAAGAAAATGTAAGTAAATGACAACAATGCAGGTCCCTTGCTTGGACAAGAAAAGACCCAAGGTGCAGCACACACTTCCTGAACAGACAAGTAGGGACTAGCAGCACAGCAACCATCCAAGTTCAAAGCTCAAAGCAAGTGTCAGAATAATATAAGCACAGATTTAAAAAAAAAAAAAACAAAGGCATTGCTGTGTCTCTTTCCTTTGAACGTCTCTTGGGTATCCCCTCGTCTACTTCCCCACACTGCACTAGTCCACCCTATAAAAGCAAGCATAGCTTCCATATCTGTTGCAGTTTACCTGTCTTCCATCCTAAAAAGGGATAAACTGGTTTATAGCCTCAAGTTAGGGACAAGGTGGGGAACTAATGTGTTAAAAAAAAATAAGAAAGATCCACTGACATGTGGGCCCCCAAGACTTCTAGTAAACATGCCAAGCCAAAATAACCAGGACAGGTGCCACCCAAAGCACACACATACACACTACAGAGGCACTTTACTCACCCGCCGGACGATCTTATCACCCTGCAAAACCACAACAATGTGACACTGTTGTCTTCACTGTGGAATACAATTCAGTATTTACCTTTGTCAAACAAGTCCTGTTTTTACACACACTTCTATACTACAAAGACACACATAATCAGTCATATTGTTATGTCCTACCTGAGACAGGATGTTGGTGCACTGCTGCAGCAGGGAGACAGGAGGTTTGCCCAGGCTGGTGGCAAGTTGAACCCTTAGTAGCTGCTCCTTCTGAGTGAGGTTGTCCTGCAGGGCATGGGCCAAGGCCACAGCAGCACACCAGTTGGAAAGAGAGTCTGCTGAGAACAAGCCACCGCACAGAAGTTGGCCTGCTGAGATGGAATTGGCTGGGGAAGAAAAAAAAAGTCAGCATTAGTTAAAACTCCTAAACAAAATGAGCCATTTAAAACAAGCAAGGATCTTAACTACTTCAAGGAGAAATTGAGTCAAACTTACCATCAATAGTTGAGGGCAACAGAGTAGCCACTATCTCCCCCTGGCCCTTCTGGTTTTTGTAAAGGAAACACTGGAAACAATAAAGGACGGCACAGCGAAGCACAAATGGCTGTCTCTCATTTACCATGGACATGAGCAGCACCACAATGGCTGGTCTGTAGGACATAAAAAAGACACATCAAGTCAGTCAAAAGGAAGCACTTCAATGTGATGGATATGCGAGCTTTTAAAATGTGGTGAAAGAGTTGTATTACCTTGGTGGGTTTGAGGGGGCGTTGACAGAAGCAAAGTAGTCCTGGTTCACCTGTGAGCCTCTGATAACCTCTGAAACAGTGTTGATAGTCTGAAAGAAAGCAGCCGGACCAAAGTCAGAGACGGTGGACCTCCTGTTTAGAGCCAGGAAACTGCAGGCTGGGAGTCACTTGACTGGTTAACAACAGTTTATTTTGATTACCTCAGTGAGGATGTCAGCAGGCACACCAGTGGCCATAAGGATGGTACATAGCTGCTGCAAGAGGCCACACTGGTACATGGATTTCTGACAGCTGGCTGTAGCTCCAGGTGAGTTCACTGGTGACACCATCACTCGCACCAGCTGGAATTACAACGTTGTTTGAGATTTTTGACTGGTATTAAGATTAAAACAACAATTAGACTTGGTTGTTGTGTTTTACCTGAAGCATGAGGTGAAGGTTAGTGACCTTCTGTGCCGACCAACCGGAGTTGTCATCACCAACCTCAAACCAGGGCTTCATTCTCTGGATATAGGAGCCCTCCTTGAAGAAGTTCTGGTTAGAGCTGTTGTTCTTTAGTAGGTTAAGCAGCAAAAGCAAACAGTCCTCCACCACAATACCTGCACACAGGAAGGAGGCGCAGTTATATACAAAACATTAAATTTTAAATGTTACATGAGAAAGCTAAAGTCAAAATCCATTCACCTCCATCACTGCTGCCCTCTTCTGTGATGATATCTAAGAGACGCTCAAATGCATTCTCAAACGCCACGATTTTCTGAATGGCTGCATTGCTTTTGGTCAGCTGTTGAAGCAACAGCAAGCCCTGTCGAGCACAGAAAACAAGATGTCACCCATTCGTGCAAATCTGAATTATTTCAGATCAAAATGTTCAAGAATGGATGATAAATGTACTCACATCATTTCGAATTACTTCTCTGGAATCTGCCAATAGATCCATTAATCTGGAAACACCTGAGAAAGGTAACAAAAAGTGTTACCTCTAAAATGACAGATGGCCTCTTTAAGAGGCTCAAGCAAATAGATGAAAGAGATAATGAAGACATTTGTAGAGGACCTGAGTTAAATCAAGTTAGACCTAAAGTGGTAAGAAACTCACCCATGGGGCTGACCAGAATGATCCCCTGCACCTGGACGCCCTGGTTCTTCAGGAGAGCAGTCAGCAACTTCACCCCCGGCCAACGGACATGGAAGTCAAACTCCTAAAAATCATAGGGAACATGTAAACACACTAGCAGAGGTTTAGCTAAATAACACCGACCTTATGCTATGGGACAAGAAACGGTACAGTACCTCCAGTAGAGTGAGAAGCAGCATTATATGTTCTGGGTCCTGGATAAATGTTTCTGTGAATTGGGCACCGAGGTCATCTGCCTGCTTCTGGGCATTCTCATCTGTGAAAGAAAATGGAAAACATTTTTTAAACCTAGAGCAGCCATTAATCTACTTGACAGATGGGCTTGTTTGTTAATAGCAATCAACTCAAGCCACAGATGAAATGACAATCACATCTCTAAGTTCCCAAAATGTTGCAATATGATGAGAAATCACAGGTAAAAATCACTGCAACTTCACCAGGAGTAACACGTGAGGGGGATGAACAAATGTGCACATTTTCACTGCAAACTTGAAATCAAACTTTCTGGGGCAGCTAAGAGGCTACACACAGATAAGGTGAGAGCTGGACCATCAAGAACTTCACAGGGATCTTCACTGATAAAACATTTCATCACAGATGACTGATTAAATAAATGAGTTTCATTACCCTAAATTACAAAATGATCATCTCATACAGATCAATTTAGATTATGTCAACACATTACATAAGAAATTAATCTCTAAAAGCCATGTTTTTTAGCTCCAGGAGTCAAATCACTGTGTGCACTACTTGCCGAGTACCAAACAGAGGCTGGATGATGAGCATACAATGAAGATTTTTAGCAGATAAACGACAGATGGTTCCCTTATGATGGATTGGAAACCAAACCAAAGACATTTGTTGTCACCAGAGGAGCAAAAACGTTCCATTGTGTGTGTTAGCTATACCAACATGTTGAGCTGAATCAAAATATAAAGGCAACAAACCCTGAAAAATTAATTTCACGTTTAATATTAGGCTGCCATTGTTACTCTGAATAAGCAACAGATCTAGCAACAAACTAATGAAGTTTAAAATTCTAATAAAACTGACTTTTACACACAATAAAAATCAACAAAAAGTTGGGCAAAATAAAGAGAACAAAGAAAGTAAACAAGGAGCGTTGTGTTATTAGGAAAGCGTTACCACCCAAACACCCCCTCGCCCCTTTTCTGGTGTCTGTTAGTAAAGTTAGTAACCTTATCATACCACAGCTTCTGTACATTTGGCTTGGTTTCAGTACTGGACACATTTTTAGGTTTCCCCAAGACAAGAAGAGGGGTTACTGAATATAAAAGGGGGAGTAGGCGGGAGGATTTAAAGCTTCACTCAAAAGCTAGCATTCATACAACTGCTGTAAGTCAAGCATTAGCTGACCGATTCTGGTGAAGACAAGCTATACAACAAAAAAAAAGCTAACATGCTCTTTTCCACATCCCAACCAAGTGTTGCTGGTGGTTAATGGGTTAGGCATCATGCACAGTCAAAGGTTTTACCTTCTGATTCATCTGTAGGGTTAAACATGGAAGAGAAGAGAGAGACGAGTCTTTATATAATGCACTCATTATCAGTATGAAGAGGAAGGGAATGCAAACTCCTACTGATGTGAAATCAACTCATTTACATGAGCCTACTTAACAGTGGTTTTTAATCAGTTTAGACCAGAGGTCAGCACCCCGCGGCTCTTTCATCTCTCTGATGCGGCTCCCTGGCTTTTGAAAATAATTAATGCGTATTCAATTAAAATGTATTTTCACGCTTTGCCGTGTGTGTGGAAGAAGTGAAAACTTTCCTGAGCAGCAAAGGGCTCACACTTCCTGAGTTGGAACAGCCAGAGTGGCTGGAAAAGCTACACATCAAGGTAGACATGACAGCGCACCTGAACATGCTGAACACAGCTCTTCAGGGGAAAGGACGCACAGCCCTGCACATGTTGGAGGAGGCTTTGGCATTCAAGCACAAGTTGACCGTGGTTACCAGAGATTTACAAAAAGGTACACTGTCTCACTTCCCCAGTTTGAGAGTTCGAAGAAGCTCACATGACAAATTCAGAGTATTTACATTCTGCAATCACCGCAACGCAAACGTTGTTTGAGAAATGATTCTGTGAGTTCGGAGAAGGAAAAACTACATTATCCTTCCCTGTCACTCCCCTAAGCCTCGATCCATCCTAAATACAACTGCATTGGCAGGTGTGAGTCAACCTGATCTTGAGATGGAACTGGTATACATAGCAGACAAAGACATATGGGTGTCCAAGTCTAATCGCTTGACAGCAGACCTTGAAGATGTTGCCTGTCAGACTTGTGTTCGAAACTTGGAATGCTTTCCCCGACGTTCATGTGAACATGAAAAAGTCTGCTATGCACTTGGATTCCTGTCTTTCTTTGGCTCCACATATGTAGCAAGTGTTCTCCAACATGAACTTTATTAAAAGCAAACATCGCGCACGCCTCACAGACGATAGCTTATAGTCCTGAATAAAGATGAAGGTGACGGCGTACCTCGCTGATGTGCAGACACTGCACGCTGAGGTCCATGAGCAGAAATCACCAGTTTTTGTTTTTATTTAAAATGTTTTTGTTGCATGCAGAAATATAATGTTTTCTCTGCAGTCGTTCATTGATTTAATAAATGAAACACATTATAGTTTGTTTATACATAAAATAAAGGCCAAGGAAAAAATGTTATATGCAGTGTTATTTAATTTTAAATGTCAAAAGAGATTTGTGGCTCCCAGTGTTTTCTTTACTGTGGGAAACGGATCCAAATGACTCTTTGAGTGGTAAAGGTTGCTGACCCCTGGTTTAGACTGTTTATAGCTGCAATATACAATAAATGAAATTAAATGAAAAATACTTTATCAGTATCAAGAGAAATTACCTTCAAAAAAGTCTAGAATGTCATTAGATAAACACTACTATGTATTTCTAATGCTAAATGTTAGCAAGATACATTCTATTAGTTCAAATAGCTGAATGATGTAATACCTTGTTCTTCCTCCTCATCATTGCAGATGATGTTGTAGAGTGTGTCTAAAGCATATCCAAGGATTTCAGAGTCAGATCTGTTTCAAATGGAAGGAGAAACATAGCATTAAAAACAAAAAGTGTGTCAATGTTTACACAATCTTTAGACAGTACACAAAACATGTTTACACAGTCAAAAAGATGTATAAAATAAATACAATCAGTAATCCAAAAAGATAATTTTGAAAACATTTCTACAATTATTCTAAAACTACCTTATTTACCTGCTGAAGTGTTTACATACCTGTCAGTTTGCAGTATGTTAATCAAGTGATCCATTGCCTGGGTCCCAACTTCCATACGGTATTTCTACAAAAAAATATATCATTTTCATGAGATTGGCGACATTTTGTAACCACAGCATAAAAAAACCAATATAAACTCCAATATTAACAACATGACAACAGAGAGGAAGTTTGTGTGTTAAAACCTTGGTGACCCCCTTATGTATCAATGCACAACCCTGTGCCTCCTAAACCCTTTATTCATGGCTGATAAACTCATTAATCATGGTTGAGGGCACAGCTTGTAACATAACTGTGAAGAGACATGAAAAGAGACATGGTGAAGGTTTTTTAATGATAAGTTCTCCTAAATCAGTTAAAATTTCACCAATCAGACTTATTTAAATTGGTTAATGGCATGTTTTTTCCCAGTGAGATGAATAGCAAAAGGTTAGCTTCAAAACAAACTACTATTTTTAAAAACAGAGATGTTTCTAATGTTTTTTAAGTCATAAAAAAGATTGATATTTGAACACCTCACTGTAACGCCTAACAAAATTGAGCAGCCCCACAGCTTAGTGAACAATACTTGACTTAAACACTTTGACAAATGATCAACACAAATTGTTGGAGAAAAATAACTTCATTCAACCTCATTAGGTTTAGACACTCCAGTGTCACCCAAACCAGGTTCAGTGCTTGTCCAGAGTCTAACCTACAAGAAATTCTTTGTTTCATCAGCTCCAAACTGGAAAAACTAGAACTACAGCAGCACCAACTTTTCACTGGTCCACAGCTAAAATTCAGAGACTGGAAGGGTAGTTACAAAGACCAACAAAAACTTTCTGTTTAAAAAGCCTGAGTCTTATCTTTATAATCTAAAAGAACTATAAATAATTTAATGTCAACATTAGGCTAAACAGCACTGCAGGTACACAAGCAATAAAACAGTTTTTTGCTGTTTAATGTTTTAATATTGTAAATTAAAATTAAATTATGCTGGTCATTGTGCAACACATAGCAGCATTGACTATCACCAGAGCAACTGTGTTAATAAACAGCATTTGCACATATGTTTTTGAATGCTGTATTGTTTTATTACACTTTTATAGAAGTGTATATGTAAATCTTAATATTAAGACATCAGTTTGCAGGTGGACAGCTGTAACCTAGGAGGAAAACCAAACTATCTGCCAATTGTAAGGTTACATTGATCCTTGGCCATCTATCCTCAATATGTGTACGATAGTTAAAAATGTGAATTTAGACTTAAGTGTACAAAAGTGCTAAATGAGTGTGGGTGTGACAAGGTGAATGTAGCTTGTAATGTAAAAGCAATTTGAGTGGTCAGATAAGACAAGAAAAGCAGTATATACAGACAGTCTGTTTACCAAAGAACAAGAGAAAAACACTGGTGTGTAAAGATACACTGTCATCTGTGGTCCTCAAGAGAAATGCCGAATACACTCCATGTATTTAATCTGAAGTCATTTTTATCTCATACTATACCTTAGAAAGGGACTTGAGAGCCCGGACAGCATCTCTGCGGTCTTCAAGAAGTGTCGAGGAGGCAACCCGGTCACACAACTTCTGTATCTATTGATAAAGAAACCATCATTTGTTTTTCTATAATTATTTCACCTCCCTGAGAGTACTTCATTGTTGGATCTTTTCTGCATCAAAACACAAATGTGGCATGACTCTAATTTTAAAAGAAAAAGCCCAACAGGTTTGGCAGCACTAATAAAAATTATTCATATGTCATTGGTAAAACAGTGTACTACAAACCCATCAATAACTGCCTGTACTACAAAACAGGACAGGAATTTGTTGATAACACAGTTGACTGACTGTGAATATGTAAGTTATTAAATGGCTTACAAACAAAAAAAAAAACAATAAATAAAGGCCGATTCCTCATTACTTAATTTACTATTAAACATCCTTGTGCCAAAAAACAGCATAAAGTGAAGGTTTAATTGTTTCTTAATTTACATTAAAAAAAACGTTTACTTGCCCAAAATACCTCCCTGAAAACCTAAAACATACAGCTTTAGACAAATATTTGACAATGAGGCAGTGAAGTTGACTATAAATCAACTAAAAGCAACGTAGTAAATACACCTGTATTTCTCAAGTGGACATTCAAATATAATTTTCTTACAGGAGTTACCCCAAAGACATTATATAAGGCCAGCATGTGACACCTTTCTGTATCAAATGACCGAAATTGCAAATTACAGAATCAAAAAAGTGAAAAATCGCAAATATCAAATGCTGACAAGTATCATAATGTGGTGACGTTACTTTTGAGTTGCACAACCCTTTATTTAGCTGGGATCTCTCCTGAGCCATATAAATGTTTTAAGTTCTTTGTTGGGGAAAAATAAATTAATTAGAACAAGGACCATGGCTGATCAACTGACAGGTGAAACTGTTGGTGAGTTAGTCCTTTGTGTCCGCTGTGACAGCAGGTAAGGAACACACTCCCGTAGCTAGCTGACAGATTCGCTACGATAGCTAATTAGCCTGACTGGCTTACTCACTCAGACATACGTTGTTTTGATATATCATTCGGGGTATTTATCTAAAATAAATAAATAACAATGGGCGCAAAAGGGTGGATCAATGCGTTTTCAGTTTATGAACACTACGGTGAAATCATAGCCACAGCTAGCTGTGTTGGTTTCCTACCGTCTCCGCTCCGGACGGCTGCGGCCCGGCAGCCTGCCCTCCCATCACTCCTCTGAAGAAGTTCATCCTTACAGACTTCTTCTCTCTGGAGTTTTCAAAGCGTCCCTCTATTAAGATAAACAAATAAACTAATCAAATTTTCTGTAGCACGAGTAAAAGGTACATAAAAGCTAAAGAAAGAAACAACACTATAATAATTTTTAAGTGCACTGACCTACCCCGGAACACAAACGCGCGTACACTACGCATGCGCGCAAACGTGGCGCTACGTGGCCGATCAGCAGACGAATGAGCTACTTATTTAAAGGGCAAGAACAACCATTGATTTCATACTCAACACTGTGTAAATATTAAAGTGGGTGGGGGCGAGGGTAAGTTTGGACTGCGGGAGGGCTATTGCTTTCACAGCTCTGGGGAAGAAGCTGTCTCTGAGTCTTTTTGTGGTGGTTTAATGTGGTATCGTCCACAAACACCACAACCATGTTGGTGGGGTGAATGCCAGGGCAGCCCTGTGTGAATAGGTTGAAGAGGGCAGTGCTGAGCTCACAACCCTGCAATGTTCCAGGGTTGAGGATCAGGGGTGAAGATGTTGACTTCCCTATCTTCACCACCTGGACCATGTTGGAAAGGAAGTCATTGATCCAGGCACAAAGTTTTGCTGACAGTCCCAGGTTGTGGAGCTTTAGGGCCAGCACATCCGGGAGAATGGTGTTAAAGGCTGAGCTGAAGTCCACAAACAGCAACAGGGCCATGTGAAGTGCTATCAAGACAGCATCCTCCATAGAACGGTACTCCCTGAAAGCAAATTGCAGGCTGTCTAGGCCGGCAAGAATGGCGTCCTTGATATCGTTTAGTAGGTTCCGCTTCAAACACTTCATGATGTCTGGGGTAAGAGCGACGGGGCAGTAATCATTGAGGCAGGTAATGGTTGTTGTTTTTTTTAGCATAGACACAATGATGGAGAACTTCAGACAGACATAAACCATGGAAAGCTGCAGGGACAGGCTGAAAATGTCCAGGAAAAACTTCTGCCAGTTGGTCTGCACATGACACCTTATCTGGACCCGCAGCTATTTTTTATGTTGATCCTCCTCAGGGTAGCGGTCGCTTGGTACAGCTGCAGGGTAAGAGGCTGATGCTGTGCCTTTGGTTGTGGAGAGTGAACAGTACTTCTGCTGCTTGTGTTTAAAGTAGTGACTATAGAATTAATGCTCCAATTATTACAAATAGTCATTATGTGTATTTTACTTTATATTTTGTCTAGACCACTGATGAGGAAGCCACGTTCACTTGGGGGATGAAAGTTGGTGTTGTAATGGTGAAAGATGGAGAAGACATCATTGCTGCATCAATAATTCTTGAGGAGCAAGTGGTCCTAACTTATGTGATGGACATCTGATAACTAACAGGTGTTGATACAACAGGAGATTTTTATTCATGATAACATAAGGTGATGTAAGACAACAAATTATGTTTGTTCATTTAACTCAAAATTTTAAGGCAATCCTTTCACTCATATTTTTAAGCTGAAACGTTATGTTTGATTTTACAGGGCCCTGTATAACAGGATATGTGCAAATTCAGTGATTTTTATTTAAGAAAATGCTAAAAATGATTGGATTCATCAAAAAACACATTTTTAACACAGATCAGTGGATAAATATTTCATGTGATCAGTAGTTTTTTGCATGATAGGCGAGGCTTTGTGAGAAGTACAACCTGCCTCTAGAAATAGAACTTGTAAAATAAATCCACCCAGCATTTCCATGTATCTCCAATTGCCTATACTGCAGCTGCTTTCCATTTCATCACACAAATGCACAACACAAGGAAGTCCTCAGCCATATTTACAAACTACGGTTAGACACTGTAATGGGTGACAGGGACATTTTTGTCAATGGATGGCAAAAAACATAGGATGTAGCCACCCTCTGAAGTTGCTTCTTTTTATTCTTCTTCCTTTAGCTCCATATAATAACTGCAACTGATGAAAAGCCATATGAATCATATAAAGCAGGCCATGCCTGTGACTTTTATATTAAGATCTCTAAATTTTCCTGTCTGAATATGTCATATTTCTTGTTTCCTCCACCTTCTAAATTCACTGATTTTCTTTTCCTCATGTCTCTGTGTTCTTTGAATCTATCTAAAATATAGTTTTCTTTATAGTTATATAAGTTTTAGGGCTGTGTGAGGTGAAATGCCCCAATACTACTTTTAAAAGTGCAGAAAACATTTCATGTGTATTTGCTTCTCATGAATTACACTCCTTTTATTCTATTCACTTTATTGGCTTTAAACAACTAAATTGACATATGTTCATTGTCGGGGTACCATTTTTTTCCCAGAAAAAAAAAGAAACATTCATTCAGAAACATAAAAAAATCAAGAAAAAAAAAACTCAGAGTGGGTTATGATTATAGTACTATGGTACTCACTGTATCTTTAAGGGTTATCAGACTCTAAGTCCAGTTTGTCTAATATTTTCCATTTTTTTTAAAGCTGAGGGGTCCCTCTTGTAGGTCACATCAGCTCTTATTTTCTCTATGTCTATGATGATGTCCATCCACATGTACAGAGTTGGGCTCTCCTGTGAAAGCCATCTTTTGGTGAGGCCCTTTTTGCTAGCCACCAGCAGGATGCTAAACAAATATTTGTTTTTGGCCAGTCATTGGGCATGAGACCAAAATAAAAGTTTTCCTTTCCAGGAATTACTTCCTTTTAAATATTTTTGTATTGCAGCAATACAAAAATGTATTTTCCAGTCATTTTTTAATACCAGGACAGTCCTAAAAACATGGTAATGATGTGCATTTATATTTCCACACGTTTCTCCAGCAGACTGGGGAATTACCTTTACAGTTAGATTTCTGGTGAGGAGTAATAAAATATATTATCAGACATTTCCAGCCAAATTATTTCCAGCGAATTACTGCATTTCCATTGATATGGCCATATTGTTTTTTTGTCATTTCCATTCCTCCCTACCTACTTTTCCCATTTAGTTCCAATATATAGAGTTAAATGTGGTTTTTCTATTTATTTTTTCTACCGACAAATGTCACATCTTTAAAATAAGAAAAAAAAAACTTCTTCTGAAATAAAACAATAGGACAATTCAGATACACCACCACTTCTTAAACCAACTGGTAACAGCTCAGAAAAGAACAAAACACCTCTTCCTACCAGCATATTATGTTCCCACAACCTAATGGGAGAACGTTTATATGGATAAGGGGCTAATAATTAACAGAGAGATGGTCAGGTTTTTCTCCAGTCAGGTTTGATTTTCCATAACTGAACCCTCATCCTGTTAGAACAAATTGAAGAGACACCGATGACATTACTAAAACATGATTACTTTATGTATGAGCATGCATGAACTGTATCAGTAAATATGGATGTTCCTTTCATGCAAATGTTTCTATTAAAGAATAGGAATCTGGTAGTTAAAAATCTTGCTATATCAGAGCGAAAACAGTTTAATAGCTCTGCTGAGGACATGCCAGTCAGGGAATAAGTGATAAAAAGGGACATTAGGACTACACTTATTTAAATAAATCCCTTAACCGACCTATTGATGCAACATGAACTTGGATACGATGTTAAAGATATCTGAGCTATAACCTCCAAAATAAACAGGAAAGTAAAAAAAAAAAAAAATGCACAGGACCTTTGTAAATCAAAGCTTAAAAAGAAGGGGACTTAAAAGAAAAAACACTGGAAATACTCCTGTAAATAAACCAGCAACCAAATAAAAATAATAAAGATGTTTGCAGCAAGCAGCTCCTTTACTCCACAAGTTTCTGTTCAACCTGCAGCAACTAAACAGCCTCTCCGGGAGTTACCTGTAAACATGACTCATGGTATGAGCGGTGTCATCAGTAGTTTATTGTATATTAAATCCAACACATTCAGAATGTAAAGGAAAAACTTTAAAAAAAAAATTCTAAACTAAGGGGGAAAAAAACCAAAACAAATTCTCCACCTGCAACAGTTTCTTTTCTTTTTTTTTAACAAGCAACAAGTTAAAGGGTAAACAGTAAAATCAAGAAGGCAGCCAGCTGTTCATCACATCTGCTAAAGCCAAGAAGGTACTTCTGTTTCCACCCAGAAAGGATTGGAATGATTCTCAATGGACGAACCACTAATTTTACTTTTAATCACAGGAAAATTAATTTGCATTTTTATGTGATAATACTTTAGTTTGGGAAGGGGAAAGTCTTTAAAATAGCTCAGAAAAAAGCAATTATCTTACTGTAAGTTTATTTGCTCAATCATTTTACTCAAACAAAAGCCCAAGATTGGTCTGAAAGCATGATGGCTCCTCTTCACCACTCATTGACTGCTGCTGTGATAAAAACGGATGACTGCAGTCAAATGACCATTTTAAGTAATTACCTGACAAATAATGAGGTTGAGGCTCCCATGAGAAGTATTCACACACTCAGACTAAGGGCGGTCATTTTTCTGTAGCATTAGGTCATAACCTGGTATATTAATATTTGCGGAAAACCCAATCTGACAATAATCTCAACCGGCCAAGACCAAGGAATCCATCTTAAATATGTTGTCTGTACATTTTATTGTTTTTATGAGCAAGAGTAAACATTTTTATGCTGAGCATTGGTTCGCTGCCAGATGAGAAATTTAAAAAAAAGGCTTTGTTCAGACCAACAGATTGTCCCAGAAATATTGGAATCAGTGCAATACCGCCAGACAAGGAAGACCTTGGTATATTTGTCAAGAAGATGCTACATCATTTTCACTTCCCATTTCAGTGCAAGATAGCATAATTATAGCAATAACATCTGCCATGTTTTCCTTTCCAGCTGAAACCAAAGGCCTCCCCTCCCTACTTACCTACCTAACAGTAAAAACACAAAAGGATGCTTGTGCACAAGACAGGCGCCAACTAGTTTGGCATCCGCAAAAATTCAACTTGCCTTAAATGAAGTTTAAAAAAAAAGAAAAAACAGAAAAAATAAAGCATAGCGAAGAATCAGCGTATGAAAATACAAATGCATTGACAATAGAAAAGTGAGCAATTATTTACTTG
Source organism: Melanotaenia boesemani (assembly GCF_017639745.1). Lineage (NCBI taxonomy): Eukaryota > Metazoa > Chordata > Actinopteri > Atheriniformes > Melanotaeniidae > Melanotaenia > Melanotaenia boesemani. The sequence continues at coordinate 17,367,669 of NC_055685.1, forward strand.
AATGTGGGCTGCAGCTGTGGCCAACCCACCCACAGATTATAAAACTGTTCATGACAAATAAACACCGACAACCTTGTGAGTCGATGGATCGACCCAAATGTTGCCATGAGGTGCGAAAAACTCAAGACTGAAGGTCAGCCAGTATCTGAACCACACAGATTAGCCGTTTAAACCTTAGCTCAATGAAATCATGGTCATGCAGAGCCATGATCGGATAAACCAAGGACCGAGCATTCACTGTTACCATCTTGTATGTACCATATTTTTCCCCCATTTGTTTTGTTTTTGTTTTGAGAAGGGATAGAGAAAGTTCTTTAGATGCACCTCTAATAATCTTTTTACAAACAGAATATGAGGCACCTATTGTCTCTACAAAACCCAGGACAGACAATTACAAAATAAAGAGTACAAAACTCACAGCAGATCATCTTAGGTAGTAAAACAGTATGGAAAAATTAAATATGCACCTGATAAACATAAATCTTATGAATACTGTGAGTATTATTTTTAAGTCTGCTCTTAGCAGAATAAAGTTCAAAATAAGCAGCTCTGTATACCAGGAGGCAGCGAGCCCCGAACCGCTTCACGCTTCAGTAAGACTGGAAAAGGTGAAATAGAAGGCACCATCATGCTTTTATCAAGTCAAGAAAAATGAAGTTATGCACAGAAAAGCAAAACGTACAGTAAATTAGGATTTTTGCTGTACATTTATTCGGTTACTCCGCACCCAAGACAGAAGGGAGGGAAGGTTTCGTTCATCCCAGTTTCGCAGTCAAGCTGGCAGGAAAAACATAAAAAAAAAAGAAGCTTGGAATTAAAAAAATAAAAATAAAAGGAGTGAGCCTTCCATCATTACCACTCTTCTACTTCTCCTCCTCTGTCCCCCCACTCATTTGGTGAAAGTCCAGGATTTTAAACTTTAATTTACAAATGAGGAAAAATATAATGTAGATTTGCTTTTCATCTTGTCCATCCAACAGTATTTGAAGCGTAGTTTTGGGTCAAAAGTGTGATAAGTACATTGGTCACAGCAGTCAGGCTGTAAAAGAGGCCCGACCCAGTAAGTCGTATCACCGAGAGACCAAACGAGGCTCCCCAGCTGTGTCCCGAGGATGGATGTCAATGTAACATGACAAAAGTACCCATTAGTGCATACTGATGTGTGCATTACGCAACTTTGAAGCAGTGGTCTCTCAAATGGGGAAAGTAAACAGCACGCCTTCCCTCTGGAACTGCACAAATTTTGCATTTCACACTTCAACAGTAACGGGCAGGAAACTACAATATAAAATGTGCAATAGAAGGATTTCGTGAAGCAATGCCCCTATTAAGTCAAGGCATATAATCTCTTTTCAAAATGTTGGGCTGTGTTGTAGTTTAAAGTCTTATCAGTCCCTCCTAATGTGGCAGATTACTCCTGGTTGGTTTGCCTTTTATTGTGAATTTACAAATTACAGTTTGTGAATTCTTGAGATACCCGACAAGGATGCTCAGCTCACAAATAATAAGCGAAATTTGCGTTTGCTTATTTTGTTTGGTCTATTTCACAAACAATTGGTTGACAGGCTGTCACATTCCAAAGCAAAACGAGGGAACACCAAAAACAAAACAAAGAAAAAAAATTAAAAACAAAAAGAAAAACAAATATATACTTTATACATGAAGATTTCTTTTCCTTAGCAAGAACGGTTGAAGATGAAGAACACGATACTACTTCCACTCTGCAGGTGGTGCTCTTCTCAGCGGCGCTGGTTTGTGAAGCGGCCGTCTCCTTGGCCACCAGAGCCTCTTCCAGAGCCCATGCCAGGTTTAGGGGCCATGCCACCTCGAGATGGCGGTCCCCTTCCATCACGCTCACGCATCATTCCGCTTCCCACGATGCCTCGTGAACCTCCAGAACCCCGGTCGCTGCGCCTCATGTCTCGGCGTTCATCGCCACTTCGGGTCTCTCGTTCACGCACTGCCCTCGTCTTCTTCTCCTCCACATTCAGGCGCACCTCACCTCGAAACATGATGGGCTGCAGGAAGAACAGCATGGTCACTACAAGTCTGATATAATAACTTGCAGGTCATTCACCTGTTAGCTCACAGGAATTTGTCAAACCTTATGTAAACCCAGCCAGTGAAAGAATTTTAGCTTTGAAGCTGCACACAGCTAGGGATGGGGAAAATTTTTGAGCCAGCAAAATTACAAAAAAGGGGGCGTCCAAAATAATCCAAATTCACATCTTCAAATCCAAGGCACTGATGCAGCTGGGTTTATAGTGGTATAAAAAATGAATAAAAGGGTTCCATTAAGTGATAAGATATATAGTTGTTGTAAATTTCTGCCTCAAAGCTGCATAAACTGCATTGTTTTTTTTTTAATAAATGGTATGGTTAATTCAATGGCATGATTCAAGCGACAAATGCACATTATTTGTCACCGCAACTGGACACACAAACACCTACGCTCCCTTTTTCCATTCAATCATTTCCAGAGTCGGGTATACATTTTTCACACATCATCTTGCACATAAATCCTATTGTAGCTGCACTTAGGAGCAACTTCCTGTTTCGTGGCCAAGGACAGACCTTGGCCAAAAAGCCAAAAGAGTAAAATCTATTCATTAAAATTAGACTTAAAATGCAATTAAATTACCAAATAAATAAATAACAAAAAGCACATTTTAATTAAAACTGGCAAACTTTTTTTTTATTTTTTAAATTTAATGAGGGTTTTTGGTAGATCTTGACATGCTACAGGTGTGTGCCTAATTTAATCCATGTTAGTATATGTAAGGGCTGGCACTGAATGAAATATTTTAGATGCACTTTACATTTTAGAGAAAATCTCAAATTGCTACAAGTTAAAATGGCAAGTAAAAAAGAATGATTAAGCAGTCTAACTTTGTTGGCGTGCCAGATGATGTGTGATTTATAGTTCGAGTCATGGTGTGACGGTGAAATTTGCCAATCTGCCATGAAAAACACGCAGTAAAAGTTCAGTTTTAATTTAATGACAACTTGTTTTCAACTCAGTGACCACATTTGAAGTTGGTCATGTAAAGAAGTTGAGAGAAACAAGTCCACAAATAAATTACTTCCCGTTTCCAGAGCGCAGGACTATTTCAAGATTTTCAAGGTTGTCGGACATGCTAAATTTGATGCAGAAAGGGTGTCGTATGAAGGAGTTATAGCAAGTTCCTGTTTTACAGCCACATATTAAAATTGGATGGGGCACCACTGCCCACTGAGACAGAGGTGCATGAGGCAGTATAAAAGTACTGGTTTCAAACTATTTCAAGTAGAAAACGTAAAAGCAATGCCATTAAGGACAAAAGCTCAAGCTGTGCCACAGGTAGCTGTAGTGTTCTAGCCCACCTCCTGAAAAGCATACTACAAAAAGGTCATATTAGCCGATTTCATATTTAAAAATGTTAATGCTAAAAAATTTGGGATGCCATAGGCTACCTGCTCTCTTGAGGCTACACATGTCTATGTCCTTACTGGACTGAAGTGATTTGTGTCATGTCCAATCGATCGTGTATAAATAGGGTGTCAGAATGGAATATGTTTATACCTATCACCCAACCACAAACTAGTTCACTATCCGGATGGTTCGGTTTATCTGGACAGGGTTTTTTTTTTTTTTTAATTGAACAACAACATCAAATCAGAGTAACTAGGGCATTTTTAAAACAGCAAGGAGTATAAAGTATAGATAATTGTGTGAATATGTAAGGAGCAGAAATATAAAGTCAGCTGAAAAACATATACTCCAGTAAAGGATAACCAAATGCAAACTTTCAGATTTTGGGTATTCTGTGACCAGTAAAATAAAATAAATGTGTTTTAATAGGCCTTCACACCACTTTGGTGCTCCGGCCTAATAAAAAAAAAAATGAGTCACCAAACACCACCAAATGAATGAAAGTGGGTAATGAAATGTTGATACATGCCCCTTCTACCTTGGCCCCCAGGATTCTTTGAACAGGATCAGAGTCATCAAAGACCACAAATCCAAAGTTTGGTAACTTCCCACCAACCCCCTTGGTGTTGATTCGCAGTTCCACCACATTTCCATATGCTGCAATGAGACAGAACAAAAATCACTAAAGAACTTTGGACAAATTTTTTTTTTTTTTTTTTTTTTAAATACAGGAAATAAAACTTGACTGCTAAAGTGTTGCTTTCATAGACAAAAAGACATACTCATGAAGAACTCTTTGAGCTCATTCTCATCAATGTCATGTGGGAGGTTGCCAACAAAAAGCTGGTGGCTGTCAGGGTACCGGACAATCCGCCTGCTGTCCATGTCACCAGATTCAACATCTCTGCCACCTGCAGGTCAAACCAATGATACAGATCAGCAGCACATCATCAGTATCACACCGATGACAGAACAATGATCTAGAATAAAGAGATGTGATCTAAAACTGTCATATATACCTTTGTTAACAAAACTCAAGTGTGGTTTCCCCGTTTGTGACTCAGATGATGCAACACCATCTAATCGTGACAGAAACATGCAGATAGTGAGAAAAAACCAAATAAATTGATGAACCCTTAATTTGTGGAGAAAACATTACCAGGTCTGGGACCACGCTGAGTGAAAGTCGGTCTATCACGTGCACGCTGGTCTCTGGGGCGAAGAGGTGTTGTTTGTGTCTCCGGCTTAGCTTCAGCTCTGGGCTATATAAAGTATATTAAGTGAAAATTTATTTCTGTCCTTCGCAGATATATGCACAATCAGATGAAGTCAAAGCTGGTTCAGGGGTGTCCAGCTCCAGTCCTTAAGGGCCACAGTCCTGCAAGTGCTGCACAAGCATGCCAACACAATCTGATTCAGGGGTACTGCAGCAGGAAACGTACAAAACCTGCAGGACAGAGGCACTCAAGGACCGACTTTGGACACCCTTGGCTGACATACTTAGCATTTAATATTTTCATTTTAATTTAACTTCTGTAGTAATTTGCAGTTAAAAATGAAATGACCTTGAATGGATCAAAGTATTTTTGTCAAATTCCTTCATTTGAACATTAACTTCCAATTGTGATAAATGTAAACTACATATTGTCTCAGTTGGTCAGGTGTATGTTCATTAATGTTATGATCCCAAAAAATGAGGTCAGTTGAATACCCGAGTCAATGACCAGGTTTTTCCATCAGTGATGGGATGGGTTAACTCCAAGATGACAATGCCATGAATAACCAGACTTAGGGTTTTCAAAAAGTGTAACATCAGACTACAATAATCTGTGGGGTATATTGACTCTCCCATGATCAATTTAAGATGCCCCCAAACAAACAAAAACAAATAAGGCAACTTTGAATAAAAATAGCCATTGCAACAATGGAATTACCTAAACAATCCTTTCGCAAATGCATATCTCTTTTTTATTTATTTATTTTTTTGGCCATGTAGTGTATAAACGCCCTCATTAGTGGCTCACACCTAGACTTAATTCATTAAGAAAAAAACTTAAGAAAAAAGAACTCTGGTTTGATGAAGTCCAACAAATCATTACAGTGATTTACCTGTGAGCTTGGAGCTTTAACAACATGTGGCGATATTCCAGAGGAAGTGACTGTGCCAGTAGGAGGCAGGTTTTTACTGGTCACCAAAGCCCAGGAGAAAGTCTGTGAGGATTGCAGTAATGCTCTATTAAGGCCACACTGATTACGCTCAGCCACCAAACTTTGATAACTGGGTATGCATTTGAGCAAAGGTATCACATAATCATCTCTAAATTTGGCAAGATGTTGATCTGATGACTACACTGTTCAAGAATCTCATTGACATTCAAATGAAATTTCTTCCTGCATAAAATGAAAAAAAAAGCTACTTTTAAACTTGACATAAATCACTGGTTGTTTAAACTGACTTTAATTCAGACTGTGAATTTACCACTTTGCCAGTCTTTATACCTAGTATAGGGACACACTAAGCAGTGCAGAGTTTTAAGAGGGCCATAACTACAGTTCAGATTTGGTAAACTTAAGGCAAAGTGTGGCCCAGTGAACTCAGTGAAACTACTGAGGAGTAAATTATCTATAAGGCACATCAACCCACCTTGGGAGTCTCCTGTGTGGTTGGTGGAGACTCAACAGGTGCTGGTGACTGTGCCTTCTCCTCCATTTCTTCCATAACTTTCTCATCTTCTTCGGGGTTTATCTCCTCTGCTTTGGGCTCTGGCTCAGGCTCAGGCTCTGGCTCTGGAGCTGGCTCCTCCATGGGCTCCTCTACCCCATTACTGCAGGGCAAAAATCAGAAATGTGTTACTTCTACATAGATAAGTTCAAAAAGGTTAAACCAATCATGCTAAATTTTAAGTTATGTTTAGGCTGTCCACTGACTAAGTTTAACAGCTTTTGCTACACCAAGTCAATATCAGCAAAACAAAATCTGTATGCATATCTCTTTTTACATCATAATTTGGCTGTACAATTTCCAACACAAGAATAAAAGGGACTAAAGTTAAAATGATCGTTTTATATACTTAAATATTTCAAACTGAATTAATGCGACCCAAGCAGAACAGGAAATTGTGCTGTGCCAATCCTGTTTTGTCAGTGACAGTGAAACAGACTCAAATGCACAATAGTCTCCTACTATTAATGAAGTACGTTGCATTTGGTGAAGGTCTTTGATTTTTACAACTTGTTTAGCTATAGTTGGCTGATTCACTGTTACATATCCGATAGATATCCTAAAATTAGCTTTTGTTTTTTTAGGGTTATGATGAACTTTGCATACGTGACAGGGTGGGGTTCATAGTAGGTGGTACTGTTGGGGCTTTCCTGAAGTGGCTCAGGGGATGGCTGCCTCTCCTCTGGCTCCTCTTCAACTTCCTCCTCTGATTCTAGATAATAGAAAGCAAATGAATTAGCACTCCCACTTTAAAAACAGGAAAACACAATTAAAAAGCTACAAAAAGAAAAAAAAATGCATGTGGAATCTTGCCTTCATCAAGCTCAGCCTCAGAGTCTCCAAAGACCTCGTCTTCATAACAGAAGATGTCATTGTGGACGTAGAACTTGTTGGCCACCGAACCCTAAGAACATATGTCAAACATCTTATAACTGAATTTCTCTAGACTGATGCACTTAAAAAAAGAATAACAGTACTTTCATTTTAGGTAGACTAGATTGACTTTTATTTAGCCTAGTCAAACCAAGATGTAAAGATAACTGAATCTGCAACAACCTAGAATCATAGAGCTGTTATTTTACAGTAAAAATGCTATGATGACTAGCTGGCAGGATGTGTTAGCAAAAAAAAAAATTAATTAAAAAATGACTGTGTTCATGACTTAGTTAGCTGGGCTTTTCTGTGCCTGAATGACCAATCCAGCATTTCTATGTAGATGCATGTGTGTGAAGTTTGCCATAAATCTCTACATATTATTACTCATTACACCTCAGTCTTAATGCCTGTGAACAGCACTGAAAAACTCAAGTACTCACTTCTGGAGCAAGCACAAATGTCTGCATGAATTTCCTCATAGGCTGACCATTGTTCGACAGTTCTCCGAGGACCTGCACGACCACTCCATCACTCAGAGTAGCATGGGCATCAACATGCCTGATCTTTGTGTGGCATTCACTAAACTGCAGTGACATGACCTTCTTGTGGATTTCCTAAAAGATGTAAGGTTAAAACAAGGAGGAAAGGAGGGGCAAATGCAGAGAATGAGAAAAGATCAATAATCATTTTGATTTTAATGATCATGTCAATACAATTTTGATACATGACAAGACAAGGCTGATTTTCAAACTGGGGGAACATCAATGAGGAATTTATAAATGTATGTTTTTTACTTTCACAGGCATATATCAGCTAAGACTTGGTACCCCTTTTTCTATTTGGCAATGTTTAGGAATAGAAAAAGATTAAGGTTCGACTGATACATCGGCTTGCCGATTTATGAGGCCGACATTTGCGTTTTATTTTATTCAGCATGATTAACAGACAGGTGTCTACAGGCAACTCTGTGTTGTTGGCGACGCTGCAGTCATGTGCAGCACATGCATTACTCCTCCCCCACTAGCTTTCCACCAGAGTGTTGGTGGAAATCCTGCTGCACTGGCTTAAAAACAATGATAAGTTTTAAACTTAATGTGCTTTACTAAGTGCAGTAGAGGAAATTATATTTGTTATGAAATAATCTTGTGCACCATCAGCTTTTTTTTTTTGTGAGCATGCACTTATAGCATATCAAATATGCCTCTTTATTCATTTTTGCAAATAGCTTTAATATATAAACATGTGATGTAAAAGGTAATATTTGAGTTTGAACAAATGTCTCACATTTCCATGATTTTTCTTCTGTCCTGTTAGTGTTGCAGTTTCCTGTTTCTCCAGATTTTGTGCATATGCCAGGGTCAGAGTTGCCGTGTAGGTAGGGACATTCTTCAGCCAAGTTTTATAAATTCCAAAAGCTGATTATAATTGGCTTACACCGGTTTCTGTACCTACACCAGCTTTATAAATGAAGCCCTTGATCTCCTCTAGGTGTGACTTCTAAATAGTTTTTTTTACCTCATTGTAAATACTGTATATTGTCATGACATGAATATTCTTGTCTTCTTTCCACGTGCTGCTTCGCGAACAGTGGCAACGTGCATGCGGTTGATAGGACTGCAATGCGGAGAGAAGGAAACTATTTTTCTGGCTCACAATCTCTGCTGGACGTTCCTCTGTCAGCTAACTGTAGAAAACCCTTTTGAAGTTTTTTATGCACTTATATGGACATTACACCATTAATTCATCTCTGCATCCCACCATCCCATTATCTGATCCAGAACATCGGGAATCTAAAAATAGAACAGCGCAAAATCTTTCACGATGAAAATAACCACCTATGGCCAGGATATGATTATATTTCTTCTGAGCTTTACATACTAAATGTTAAAACTTGTTTTAATGAGAATTCGTGTAGTTTTAGGAAAATTCATGGACCAGCAAGACTATGATGTTATTTTACAGTTATTAAATATGCACATTTCAAAATTGTCTTGGCTGTTCTTTTGTTAAATGCATCTAATGTTTACAAAACAAAGATTTAGCACAGATATTTTCATCACTCCAGATTTAACCTGAAGGAAAAGGCAACAGTGAGCATTTCTGTGAGGTGCAGATGAAAGAACAGCAGCTTCATCTATGGTTCTCTCAACGTACAGACTACAGCGTTTTTACCTCATACATGTTATTCATGTTATTTAAAAGGAATTCCTCGGCACAAGGACCAATTTTTGAGGAGACCGATGATAAAGAGAAGTTCACGCAGCTAGATCAGTACCTACAGGAGCCGGACAGGCTGAAGGGAGAAAATGCAGAGCGTTTCTGTTTCCTACATTATAAACCAGCAACTCCTAAACTGGGAGGATTAAGAACTTTTATTTTTAATAAAGCTTTCTTAAAAAAAAAAGAAAACATTTCAAGTGGATCCCTAAAAAAAAGTTGTAAAAAGTTGCGGTTTTATGCAAATCACACGATATTTAATTTCCTTTCAGCCCACTACCTCCTTTCAGGGTACAATTTTGCAATCAGTGTTTAAATAAAAACATGCGTCTCACTTTTGAATATCCCACCATCTCTGTTATGCAGTACTTTAAAAATGAATCATCATGATTAGACCATGACACTTACCGCCTGGCCATAAACTGCTTCTGCCACCTTTCCACTGGGGTCAAGTCCTCCATGAACAAAGGATGAATTCCTCCCATAGAACCTAAAGGCACAACAGTAAAAAAAAAAGTATTAAAACCTAAAGATTTACTATCCACCAGATTACTACATTATATTTATGTAGTTACCTGTGTAGAAAATCTGGTGCCTTGTTTAAAAGTGTGTAATACTGCCTCACAAACTCCCGCCCTACAAGCAGGGGACTTGGCTTCTCCATCACCATTTCTTTGGTAAACAATATTAAGTGCTGAAACAGAGAGAAATACCAGGATTAAGTAGCTGTGTGTATATGTATTCGCTTAATGAGTACACACAAATATAAACTTAGCATGCCAGGGATTTATTACTGTAAATTAATGACAGGTATGGCATATGCAATTTTTGATGCTAATATTTCCCATTTTTTCATGGCCCTTAAGTGTGAGTTACATCATTTCGAGGAATTCCTTATCAGCATACAAAGATTAATGTGCTTCAGGTAAGGAATGGTGATGTCTGAGTGGCAAGTAAAGGAAGTACAATTTCTGGTATTTTGGATATTTCCTTTTACTTTTTGGTTCACTTTGTCTTTACTGATCTACCTTTTATCTGACCATCATCAATTTAGAAATAAAACTGACTGAATTGATAGGTTAGCTAGTTGACTTTACTCCAAATTCTGTGACACAAATGGTAATTTCTGATGTATTTCTACTGTGTTGCTTTGTTAAAAACTTATGATGGGATTACCAAAAACTCTTCTTAAAAATATTGCGCTCTAGTTCCAAATTGTAATAGGTATTAACATAACATTTCCATATTTATCTAATAAAAACAGATATTAACACTTGTATATAGGTATGTATTAAACTCCCCTGTTAATATAATCTTCCATTATGTTCATTATACTTAAAATTATCTATACTATTATCAGTAGTGACAGAAGTAGCAGTGGTACTCGCTGTAGCAGTAGTATGAAGTTTGACATACCACAAATTCGACAAAGATATTCCTGACTATGTAAATAATTTTCAAAATGTGAAAATGTTGAAAATATAAAAGACTCGCAGAAAATCATTGTATATCCATAGAAACTCATCAGCAACAAAAATCGTTTTCACAATGGCTAACACACAGGCCAACACTCAACTGCGCCATCACAATCATGCAATGAGACAAAGAAAAACCGTCTGTGTAGATGAAAAAGGGAAGCTACTGGCGCAGACGTTCAAGTTAATTAATGAGGAGAATGGCTTTCCCTACAATTGAATCTTTTTGTAAACCTATAAATCAGATGCCATGTGTCGCACACATCTGCGCAACCCTTTGTAGAAAAATTTCCTGCTGTATGAGGCCTTTAATTTCTGTGCTAACAACACTTTACCATATTTCACATCTGTCGCATGTTCAAGGGCGATATGACGTGACAGATTCATCGTTTTGTTCGTATGCTCAACATCTAGAAATTTCAGGAACATAGTGTGCCCATACTGTCAGCTAACGCGATACTATTGTAAAAACACGGAACCATGATTCTCCATATGCCGGCCTCTTTGCTGTCACCTGAAATGGCTAACGCTAACTTCGCAGACAGCAGCAGCTCCAAGCTTGCGACATTGCTACTCAAGCTAACAGGAACGTTGGCTAACTTGTGGCGTCGTCATATTTCCTCGGACGGTGATCACATTAATAGTCTTAGGAAGCATTTTACGTTAGCAAAAAATCTGCTGTATTAAGTTAACAATTAAAATGGACGGCTAAGAAAATGTTACTTCCTGTACATTCACGCGAGTACACTTACATACTGATTACAAGCAGTGAAAACCATTAAGGAGACATGACGTTAAACCAGGTGATGGCCATTGTAGTCACTAGCAACATGAGTTCACAGTCTATTTAATTTTATGATTATTTGTACACATTCGAACACACTGCTCCAAAAGAGCTTATTTCATACCTTAAAATTCATTTAATCACCATTACCCCAAAACTTACACTATTTATCGAATCACTATCAATTAAACAAGTTAGGTGCTATGCTAGCACAAAGACAACAAAGAAAGGTAGGCTTGACTAAATCTACTTAGAACTCAATAAACGTAACTGTGCATATGTCTATTTTTTTTTTACTTTAACAGCCGCGAATCATCAGCCTGGAAACTTTGAATGACAGTTGTTTGTGGCCAAGTACTTGTGCTTAGACAAGACAATGCAGCTAACGTTCAGCTAGCTACAGTTAGCTTTTTAGTAGGCTTACAGCTTGAAAGGTGGCTAACTTACCTTATGAAGTACCTATCTAAGTAGACAGAATTAAATTAAATAAATTCGCAGAAGTAACCCTCTGTAAACTGTTCTGAGCTACAAAGTATCTCAGATTAAACGATTTGATTCCAACCCTCCACTAACCACCACTGTATGATCTCCGCTGTATCAGAGATTGAAGATTTAAAGTGATAGGTTCGATTTTCTTTTTTACCCCTGCAATCTGGGTCAGGGAACCCCCATTGCACCGACTCAACCAATTGGCTGCTAACACTAGGCGGCATAGATATTACGTCAGCGCTATAACCACATCCACTGTTTACTTGTAATGGTGAATGGCAAAAACCATTATGTAGAAACGTTATTTTTCTAGTATTTTATTGAGTTATCGTTGTTATTATTTTATCTCATTTTATTCAACTCCATTAAACAGTTTTTATGACTTAAAAACAGCATACCTGCATTCCCTGTCTTTTTTTAGTATGCCTTTGTAAACATATATATATATATGTATATATGTCTATATATACTATAGACTGTCTATAGACTATAGACTGTCTGTATAATATATATATATATATATACACTGTCACTCTATCCATTTTACTCATTAATAAAGATTTCGTTATGAAGAGAACTCATTCTGTGAAAACAATTCCTGACGTGTTTGTCTTTTTCTCTCTTGGATTTATTTTCTCCTTCTTCTGTTTTTGAGAATCTTCAAAAATGTTTAAAATTTCTGCAAATGTCATTAAACACCATCAGTTTCTCAAACAAAATCAACAAGGAAATGCACATTACAGATTTGTGAGTAACAAAATTAACCACTAAAAAGTAGATTAATTTGTAGGTAACATTAGACTCAGGTGTTTTCAATCAATAAGATGACAATGACCTGTGATGGACACCCGGCTTTATTTGAATAACAGGGGTTATGACTTTTATCGCACAAACACACACACACATTGTTGTACAAAAATTTAATTTGAGCAGCTGCTCCTTAAAGCGGTGCCTTTTGAAATATTTACAAGTATTAAATAAATACAATCGCAATAAAAAAAAAGGAAATGAAATACAACGGAATAGTGCAAATGAACAAAATGTAAACAGTAAATAGTGCAGATGGAGAGAATGTAGACAGTAGTCACACAGAAGGACCAGCTTTATTGCACATTTTGGCCAATTCTTTATGGTGTGATATGGCAGTTTATGTAAAGAAAACTATCAACATCCCACAGCTGAAGTTATTCTATACATTTAAACTGATGGAGCAGGACTGAACAACTGTTAGGGGAAATTAATACTTAATACACTTATTTCTGAACATAGGGGTCATATCAAATATTCCGTGTTATAATGTGTTATCACATAGCTCAAATAAAATCAAATCAAACTTTATTTATAAAACATTTTTCATGCCATAGGCAACACAAAGTGCTTTACATGATTAAAAAAATGTATTTAATTAACACTGTTAATATTTGTTTTCCACACGTTAATGCAGCTTTTTTTCTTTTTTTTTTTTCCTTCAAAGTTCTTGCTCACTGGCTCTGAACACAAAGAAACCACATGCAGAAGCTTGCAGTCCATCTCTTCCTCTATGTCTCGTCCTGCCGCAGCTTTATGTCTGATGTAAACAGGAGAGAGCGGGTTTATTCAAATGAAGAGATGTTTTCTGTCTGGCACTTAAGAAAGAAGAAAAAGAACCAACGTTTCTCTTTGTCCATCAACACCCCCAAAAAGGGTAGTTTTGTTTTTCCTTTAAATTAAATGCAGTTTTATCCTGGTGGATATAAATTTTGAGGTAAGACAGCAAAGGTAAGACATTTTATAAATGTGTTTTACAAATGTGCAGCATACATTGGGCCGTCGTTTGCCTCCTGTTCAGTGAATCTTTTGTCATTGAAAGATGAAACTTACAGTTTTGGAATCTGTGAGATGTGTACTTCCAGTAAAGCCCATAGGTCCAACCTAATGAAAAGAAAAAAAAAGATAAAAGATAAAGTGTCATTATGTTGTATAAGTTCAGTGCAATTATTCTATGAAAAACACTGAAAAAAAGCTAAAAACCTGCATTTGTTATTATATCTATATTTAAAAACATTAGTTAATTCTTTAGCATTTTTAACCATGGATTAAAAGCCATTGTTCAAAGTCCAGAAAGCACTTGCAGCTCTGGAGCAGCAGGTTGCAGACCTGGATTTGGTGTTTGTAAACTAAAATTTACTGCATTTTCTTCGTGTGGCAGTAGGTCTTCTTGTAGAAGGAAAAGGACATTTTGCGCATAACAATGCGATCAAATGCTATTAATCACATTTAATGCGATTAATCGCTATTAAAAATTGTAATTGTTGCCCAGTACTAATTCATTATTCGTTTTACAGGCAAATGTACAAGCAATAAGAAATACGGACTTTTTCCCTTTCAAAGGCAACAACAGCCACTTACTGCACCTCCAGTCCTACATAGCCTTATTACAGATAAGTAAAAATAAAAATAATACACATCCTTTCTTCTTACTGTAAGCAGATAAACACATAGATAGTTACACAGCAGATAATAACGTCCAAAGAGGTAGTCTTGTCAGTGAGATGAAATGAGGCAGAGAGGGAAATGAAATATGGTCATTTGCTTTGGCTCCTTTTTTTTAAAAAAAAAATGTAAAAGATTCTAAAAAGTTCACAAACTTTAAAGCACTGTTGTAAAATAGATTCTCAAGGTTATATTAGATTGGGATTTAGTTTAAGAAGACCACAGAGCAAATTGTTCACAAAATGGGGAGAGAGATTCTTTTAAGTTGTAGAATGAAGATGGGTTTTGTGATGCTTGGTGTCAAACAGCTTAAACAAATTAAAAACTAGGACACATGGCTTCTATTGTTCCGGATGCAATGGTTCGAATTATCTATGGATATTAAGCACCACTATGTAGTCAAACAAGTTGTACACTGAAACAACAGCTAACTAACTAACTAACTAACTAACTAACTAACTAACTAAATAAATAAATAAATAAATAAATAAATAAATAAATAAATAAAACAAGCACATGATGTAAAATGTTATATTTATTATAGTTGTTCTTAAAGAAGGGAGTGGGTGCATACAGTCACTACAGGAGTTTGTGGATAAGGAGGGATAAAAATATGTAGACTCTTACACATGATTATAATTTCACCTGATTTATTGTTAAAAGTACATAGTTTGAACTGATGTTGAAGTGCATATAGAAATACATGAATCCTATTTCTGTGGGTGATTTTTAAGTATGAAATGTTAGCAATCTGGAAATCAGAGTCTCCCGTTATCTATTGATAAAATTTTTCTTATTTGTAATCTATACTAACAAATAACATAAAAAGCACTTTACATTCTCATTGTTTATATGTTCTTCATAAGCCAAATTTACCAGATTTACTTGTGATCTTTTCCACTGCAAGCATTTGTTTAACTTTTTAGTCTTGCAATCAGTTTTTACAATAAAAACGTGCAAACATTTCATAGTAAAAAGTCAAACTGATATTGGCGAGCAATGTGAAATATGTGAAATACATCAGGGTTCCTATAACTGGAGACCCTGAGACCCTCTGCATGCTAACGTTCAGGTTCAGATAAAAAAGTGCTGGCCCATAAGTATCAAACTACGACGGCACTGGCTCCTCTTAACCAAGTGCCATGTTGTCATAGCAACCACATGTCCAAACATAAGGAAGTTATGTAATTTTTATAATCAAAACGTTCAATTTTATTATTTATTTATTTTTACAGAAAATTACAGAGTTAAAGGATACTTTAAAAGAGTTTCAAGGAGTTCAGAAAAGGTTTTCAAACAAAACAATAACATATTGGGAACTGAATTCTGATGATCTAAATCAACAATAAACATTACATACCCGTCTATTTTTTTTTTTATTTATTTATTTATTTTTTCAGACTGGAAATGCAAACTTCTTTTACGTTTAATCACATATCAGACCACGAGAACAGTCTAATATTGTAAAAGGTTTTCCAGTGAGATGTTTTCCATTAGCTGCGACGCCATGACTTTTAGTGTAACCTGAGTCCCGAACAAATGAAAAGGAGAATTTTGGGAGAACTGTTCGAGAACAAGATGGCTGTTCTGGGGCAAGAAACTGTTTTTTGTTTTTTTACTTAATAACGGCATTTTTGTGCGGTGGTCTTTCTAATGCATATATCTAACAGCGCATACGGCACACAAGACACTTTTTCTAACTAAAGATAGAAATTTTCCGACTGAATTTCCTCGCTCGAGGAAAGTTTTCTAACGGGTTTGTCGTTGAGGGCGACACTTTAAGCAGTTGGCAATGATGAGCTGGATGCCGTCACTATACGAACTCTCGCATGAATTTTATAGCATACCGTTTAAACTGGCTGTTTAGTTTTTGATTTGGCAAAGTTTCATAAGCTTTTAGATGTATTTATGAGTTGTACAACTGAGTTGATGACTTTAAAACGAAACGCTGGCGATGCTCCAGCCGTCCTAACTTTAACCGTCTTCTTTGGGGTAACTGTAACATTTTAGATGCTTCGCACTCTATAAAAAAGCTAACTTGACCATGAGTTCATCTCGAGTCAGACCCCAGCAACTATCGCAGAACCAGAATGGCAGGTCAACCCACAGACTTAACTCCAGTGAGGGGATAGAGATGGAGAACATCCATCATCAAGACCTGGGTCTTGGAGGAGTCACGGGCACTCCGTCTACTCCGTCCAGACAGGCATGGAGCCGCGATAATCCGGGTTTCGAACCAGAGGAAGAGATCATGGAAGCAGACTGGCCTCAAGCTAGCCCCGGTAGGAGGTCAGTGTCCACGGCCTCCAGCAGCAGCTGCAGCAGCGGCCTGGGTAGCTTTAATCGCGGGGAAAGCAGCACTGAAATCCCTCAAGGAGGACTGTATCCGACCCCGTCTCTTAATGCCCAGCAGCAAGAACGACATGGACATCCCAGCTGTTTGAAGCAGATACTCCAAAAAATCAGAAGTAATTATCTATCTATCTATCTATCTATCTATCTATCTATCTATCTATCTATAATATAATTATTCATTTATCAAACATAATATAAAAAAGATGTTAGAAAATACTTCTCTAATCAAATATAAAACATCAAATGCAAAATTAAAATAAGTTCAGTCAAATCAAATGAAATTATTTGCAATTTATTTACAACTCAAAAAGCATATTCTTCTTTTTTTCTTTCTTTATTTTTTTTTAAATTACAGTTCCTTCTTGAATCATACGTTATCTGAACTGGACAAACTGAAATAAAGACTATCTGTGGTGTAGTTACACATTTGGGGACACCGAGTGCTGATCATACTGTACATTTGATTGAAATAACTGTTGATGTGTATGTCTTGTACATATTTTGATGTCCTCTTGACCTATTGTTTCCTTCGCAGTACTGTGGGGCACAGAGCTGATGGAAGACAGTGACAGCAGCCGAGAAAGATACCTCAGGAATGTAATGAGAGAGATGCTCACTTACATTGCATTCCTCATCACTATTTGTATCTGTAAGTATGCATTTCAAAAACCCTGTCAAAATGATAATTTAGTTGTCTGACTTCACAGTCACTGATCTGTAACATCTTCAGTGAGCATTGAGAGATAAACTGGAAAAAAATAAGATATTTTGGAATTAACATGTTCATTTTCAAATGTTGAGGTAAACGTGATAATTTAACAGTTTGCATGTGTAATGACTAAGTAATAAATTTAAATATTGTGTTTTAACAAATAGTGTGAGGATATCAAACTAAACCATGAGTTTGCTGTTGATTGCAAAGTAGAAAGTTAATAAGTGACGTACAGTATATGATAATGTCAGGATGGCCTGACATGATAACCTTTTTAATGTGTCAGAATGTTGTCTTCCAAGTGCATCATTGTGGCATTATTTGCTATTAGTTTAAATAAATGAATGCATTTGAAATTTGTATTGTGCAAGAAACTATACTAGATCAATGCTTAAATTCAAACAAAGGACATTTGAGGACCATATTTGTGATGGCACAAAGAGTTAAAAACTGATGGTAAAGTTTCTTCCTCTGCAGCAGTGAAAATGGCATACTGTGGTTTAGGGTGGATCAGGAAATGATTTTCTGGCAGGCATGATTAGGGCACATTTAGCCAGGCAGCGCTTGACTATTTAAAAGTTTCCTTCTCCTGTGCAAGCTACTGTAAAAGCCATTGAGAACAGTTAGCACCGATTAAATCGTCTATTAAGTCTATTTTAATCTGATTTTGAGTTTAGATTTTGTGCTCATCACAGTGGTTATAAAACAGTTTCTGCTTACTCTCTGTAATCAGTATTTTTTAATGTGCTCTGCAGTGACCTATGGGATGGTGAGTGCCAACATGTACTATTACACCAAAGTCATGTCTCAGCTTTTCCTCGACACGCCACTTTCTGCCGGGGATCCAACAACGTTCCGAAGCCTTTCCACAATGGAAGATTTCTGGAAGGTAAACTGCAACATTTATCCCTGTCTTAGGTCAGATAATTCATTTGGCACAGACTTAAATCTTTTAATTTCCACTGTCTGTTTGAAATGTCTTCAACTTGAAAAAGGAAGGTAAAAAACACATTTCCTGCCATTTTTGCGTATTTACTCTATAGGACAGATGAATATATAGGTAGCATAGCATTAAGATTAAAACAGAGAAAAAGCAGGCCTTGTTTTGTGCGTGTCAAAACATATCTACTTGAAACCATTTTGATCAGTAACCTTCAGAGATTTTGGACTGATACTCTTAAGGCAAAACCAGCTGATTCATCCTTACTTACGGTTATGCTACGCAAAGCCTTCCTTGGCTGTGGGCTCATATTTGTCTTTTATAACACATAAGTTTTGTGTGGTAAAAAAAAAAAATTCTTTACACAATAATCAAATTTGAAGGCGTTTGTTCTGTCTGAATGCCTCTGTGCTATAATCCTCACTTTTAGTTCACACAAGGGCCCTTCCTCAGTGGGATGTACTGGGAAGTGTGGTACAACAATAAGAGCTTGCCAGAGAATCAGAGTCTTATCTACTATGAGAACCTTCTCCTCGGGGTGCCGCGGCTGCGGCAAGTCAAAGTCCGTAACGAGTCCTGCTTTGCCCATGAGGATCTTAGGGATGAGGTACAGGACTGCTATAACATATATACTCCAAGCAACGAGGACACCGCCTCCTTCGGGCCTAACAATGGAACAGCGTATGTCCCTGCATTCCAATAAATTGGATTAGACTTAGAAATCATCCAAGTCTTATCCTAAATCTTTTCTTCTTGATATATGACAGGTGGGTATACACCACAGAGAGTGAAATGAATGGGAGCAGTCACTGGGGGCAGGTGTCTACATATGGAGGTGGAGGGTACTACCAGGACTTGTCTCGTACTAAAGAGGAGTCAGCCATCCAGCTGGAGTTTCTCAAAGACCACCTGTGGCTGGACAGAGGCACAAGAGCAGTCTTTCTTGATTTCTCTGTCTACAATGGAAACATAAACCTTTTCTGTATTTCCAGGTATTAGTCTCACCACATGTATTTACAGACTCACTTGAGGCATCAATAACACTGATTCTGATCTTTGATAAGACACTTCCTCCTTATTGATTTACTTGATTTACTCATTTTATTTCTACTATGTCTCACAAAATGACAGTATCAGCTTCAAGCTACTGTTGAATGAGTTTATATATTCAATGTTTGTCAGGTTGTTGGTGGAGTTCCCTGCTACTGGTGGTGTGATGACCTCCTGGCAGTTCCAAACAGTGCGTCTGATAAGATATGTGTCCAGCTGGGACTACTTTGTGGGTGTGTGTGAAGTGACATTCTGCCTGTTCATCCTCTACTATGTTGTGGAGGAGGTGTTAGAAATCCACATCCACCGGCTGCATTACTTCAAGAGCCTGTGGAACTGTCTCGATGTTCTCATTGTCGTGGTACGTATGAAGGATGATTTATGGGATTATTTAATTTAAATGAAAGTAATTTTAATTTTAACAGACATTCAATGACTTTTGTTTTTGTTTTGTTTTTTTCCCCAGTTGAGTGTTGTTGCAGTTATTATAAACATAACTCGAACAGCCATGGCTAGAAACCTGCTCAAAGGCCTGTTGGAGAACTACACCGCACACCCCAGCTTTGAGCCCCTGGCCAACCTACAGGTCCAGTTTAACAACATGGCTGCAGTTATTGTCTTTTTTGCTTGGGTCAAGGTATGAATCTTTCACTTTTGGTTTAAAATCAAGCCAAAACATCCTTAGCAGAAACTTAGTGGCATGTAAAATGAAATGATACTTATTTCTCTTCCACCAGCTTTTTAAATTCATCAACTTTAATAAAACCATGAGTCAGCTGTCCAGTACCATGTGTCGCTGTGCCAAGGATCTCGTGGGCTTTGCCATTATGTTCTTCATTATCTTCCTGGCGTATGCTCAGCTGGCCTACCTGGTATTTGGAACTCAAGTCAACGATTTCAGCACTTTCCAAGCTAGCATGTAAGAACAATCCATTTACCAACTCATCTGACAAATAGCTAAAAAAAAAACAAAAACAAAAAAAAAAACAGTAATGTTTTGTTGTTTGTGTAGATTTACCCAGTTCCGTATCATTCTGGGAGATTTTAACTTCTCAGAGATCGAGGAAGCAAATCCAGTGCTTGGTCCTCTTTATTTTACAACGTTTGTCTTCTTCATTTTCTTTATTCTCATGGTGAGTTGGGGATTCACAATGTGTTTGTTCTTGTTACTGAAATGCCCAAATCACGCAAGTTACTATGTTTTCACTCTGTCTTTACAGAACATGTTCCTGGCTATTATCAACGACACATACTCTGAGGTGAAGGCTGACATGTCTCAGCAGAGGTCTGAGATGGAAATGACAGACCTTATTAAGAAGGTATTGAACTTCATATGTCTTTAAGTTTGTATGGGTGGGCATGTCACAAAAGCCACCAAATTTCAGATTTAGACTCTTTGGGGGATTTAACGATCTTCTTAGTGGGCCTATTGTATTCCTGCCTACTGTCCATAATAACTTACCCAAAATAAATAAAGTATATTCAAAACTACAAGGGCTGGTCTTGGTCTCAAAAGAAACTTGAGACATGTGAGATTACTACATCCGTGTCAGAATCATGTTACTGTGTCATAGCATATTCACCTGGAACACAGTAGAACATTGTAATAGTTATCTCCTCCTAAAAAAGACATTACTTTCAGTAAAAATCAGAGGAAAGCAGCTGAAGTAATGTCCGATGAGCAATTTCAAAAGTAGAAAATAAAAAACTAAACCGGAGTAGTTTTATAGAGAACGTGCACCAGTGTCATCAATGCACAGGATTGTGGGAGAAATTGCCATTTTGGGTGTACCCACCCACTGTTTACATTAGGTTAGCAGTGGCTATCTTTTTAATCTCCATCCTAATAAGAATTTCTGATGATTATCTTGTCCAATAATTTTTTTTCTCAAGTTATGTAACCAGCTGCAGCAGCAGCATCGTGGTCAACGCACACAAAGGAAATTAACCAGCGTATTTTTACCCACCGTTTCCGTCTTGGTGCACTGCAGTGAATACTTTAGATAAACGCTGGAGATGTGGTTTTGGCTGACCGTGGTTTGGATATAAAGGACAGTTTAGGCTTTATGTGCGCAGAAGTAAAGATGGCTGCATTTACAGCGTCTCAGCTATGAACGGGATGATGAGAGAACAGGTGAGGTGGTAGGCTATGCCTGAGAATTTATGTAGAAACGGTTAGTGGCTACAGATGCAATAAGTATGCGATTTTAAATGCGGTGGTACCGATCTGGATGAAACTCCACCAGGTTTTGATTGTTCTCTGATTATGAATCCCAGTGTTGTCCTGTCAGACATTCAGTCACATTCAGGACTGTTAACCCTTTTCAGACCTTTTCAGAGTAGATCTGCCGTCAGATCCAGTAAAGTTTTTTGTATATTCCATTGCTCTTGTAATAAATAAATACACTTTCTCACATTTTTGAATGCTTTCATATTTTTACTGCTTTTTTTGAAAGATGTATTAAATTTCTTTTGTAGAAGGTTCTGGTCTAAAAACCTACTATGTAAAGCGAAACGTCTTCAGCTTTATGTTCCCAGTCTGTCCATGAAGCTGTTTAGATAAGCTTAGATGTGATTTGGAGAGTTTCTTCTTTTTCCTTTCCACAGGGTTGTAACAAAGCTTTGATGAAGTTGAGACTAAAGAAGACAGCAGTAGACGACATCTCTGACAGTTTGCGCCAAGCAGGGGGAAAGCTGAATTTTGATGAACTCCGTCAGGATCTGAAAGGGTGACTGAAACCTCAACTCATGCTTAAAGTTATCAGCTCATTCTGATGCTGATTCGTTGTTTGTGTCTGCGTTTTGTTGAATATTACATTCATGTAGCCAATCTTCATGTATTTGTGTTTTTTCTCTACTCAGAAAGGGCCACACAGATGCAGAGATTCAGGCCATCTTTGCTAAATATGATCAGGATGGCGATCCCGAGCTTTCGGAGCATGAACACCAGCAAATGAGAGATGACCTGGAGAAAGAGAGAGTGTGTGACAAGTCCACCAGCTTGTTTAATTATGTTTAACAAAATCAGGAAGTGGAAGCTTTGACACCTGCAGACACTCAGTGTGTTTCTGCTCATATGCTAGGAGGACTTGGATCTGGAGCGCAATTCGTTGACTCGACCCAGCAGTGGACGGAGCTTCCCTCGCACCCAGGACGACTCAGAGGAGGATGATGATGAAGACAGCGGTCACAGTTCTCGTCGCCGTGGCAGCAGCTCAGGGGGTGTCTCCTATGAGGAATTTCAAGTGTATGAAGCTTTCAGATCTAATGCAAAATATAATCCATGCTGGTCAGTCAGTTAATGATAGTTGGCTAAATCATATTGCGGAACACCCTCAGGACATGACAAGAAGAGACATTCATTTCACATAACCCTCTCCTCTAAACTCAATCTAAATTGATTGTGAACATTTATGATCCTGAATATAGATAAAGTAGATGAATCTGATTTAATCATAAAAATAGTGAAACACTAACCTCACCTTTCACTTGCTCAAAATGTCTGCCAGAATGAAAGGAAAAATACTTTGTAAAACTATAAAAAACTATCAAAAAGTTAAGCATTTTAGATTCAAGAAAATGAATATTTACTAATCAGTGCTTTTAGTTGAGTCACAGATTACATGTTCATTCCTAAATGTATTATATGTAGCAGACCTATAGGTGAAAAAAATGTCTGTTTTTTTTCTTTGAGGTATAACTCTACAAAACTAGATATTTGAGCTTGGTATATTTATTTGATGTTTAAGTACAATAATAATAATAATAATAATATGTACAGATTGTAACTTCTACAAAGATCTCTCAAATTAACAGTTGTTAAAACATGTATGGAGTTTAGAGTTAGACTGGAGGTACGCTCCATATTTAATGTGTAACATGATAAGGATGCTAATTGTTATTTGTCTGCCAGGCTTGTGAGGCGTGTGGACAGGATGGAGCACTCTATTGGCAGCATTGTGTCCAAAATAGATGCTGTGATCGTGAAGCTGGAAGGAATGGAGAGAGCTAAACTTAAAAGGAGGGATGTGCTGGGCAGGCTGCTGGATGGAGTTTTGGAGGTGAGATGCAGTTTAGTGAATGCACACACACACACACACACACACACACATACATATATATATATATATATATATATATATATATATATATATATATATATATATATATATATATATATGTATAAGGGATATTGCCCTACGAGGTGTCCATCATCATAAATTAATGGACGATGTGGAGGCGTGAGCCGTCCAACGCGAAGCAAATTTACAGTGGGTGATTTCTTTTGTTCCGTCAGCACATCATATACTAATCAGATCGATGCTCAAACAGCACACAGTAACTAGCTGCTGTTTAAACTGAAACTTTTAAGATGGAAAAAGGCAGTGACTCTTCAGAGTATTCGATTTTATACTCATTTATTAATTCATTTAAAATAAAATAAAACTACTATTGTTTTATGGATTTGTAAACTGGAAAGTGATAAGATCATAATAGCAGCTTTTAGAAACAATAGCTGAGCATTTTGTTGATAAAAATCCTGCACTGAAGTGGTAAAAGTTAGTTCAAGTTGTTTTGTGAGTTATCTTTCTAAACCGATTTACATGAAGGAGTTCCTGCTTCTGCAGCAGAGGATTTTAGAAAACTTATTTCTTTAGGTGGATTTGATTCTAGAGAGAGCTGAGTCATTAGGCATGGATGTGTTTTTTCCAGACATTCATGACATGCTCTGATTATTACTGATTATTACACTTAGCAGTGCATCTGTAAAGTTACTCTCTGCTACTGTAGGCTATTTCAGCAAAGATACACCCACACATACACACACACTGAATAAGAGTTACTACATTGCACTTAGAGAGTTACTACTATTTACAGCTGTAGGTAATCCATATTATGCTGGTGCATCTTTGTTTGTCAGGATGAGCGTTTGGGACGGGACACAGATGCCCACAGGGAGCAGATGGAGAGGCTTGTGAGGGAGGAACTGGAACGCTGGGAGTCCGATGATATGGTCTCACAGGTCAGCCACCCTCAGCCGGCCACTCCCGTCGGCCCACGGCCTCGTCCTCCCTCCTCCCTGTCCACAGACGGCCTTGACATGAGTACAAATGGGAGCGCCCATGTGTGATGACTTGGCATGCTAAAAAAATTACTCCACTCTGGAAAAAAATATTAGAAAAATTCCCTGCAGCAGCTCAAAAAACCTCAGATGTGGGACAGTTTTTGCAAAAAAAAAAAATAAAAAAAAATAAACTGAAGATGTTAACATTACTTGACATTTAATGCACTGAAAGTGAGCGAAGTCCAAATCTAAGTTTTCTTTAATCTGTCCAATCAAAAATATTACTTTGATAAAATAATGCAAGCAAAAACAAAAAAGTAAGTTTGTAGAAAAATGGTTTTACATTCATTAAATTCATACATCACAGTATGAGACATGTACTTGCATATTCACTTACTCAGAATTCAGTGAATGAATTTTATATTACATGAAGAATGCTCACCTGCTTTTGATCAGTGCATCTACACGTCTGCATTTACACTACATTTCTCCCTTATTTAACAAACAGTAGGTACAAGCATGGCACGTCCTGTCATATTTACTCATCTTCTGTACACCAATTAAGCTTTACATTAACTAGCTTATGATTTTATGATACATATTGTAACTTGAAACAAACTTCAATTTGGAGTGCATCTGGTATTCATGGGAAACCCATGCATTTATTTTTCTCTCTTTTTTTCCCCCTGTACTTTAATTTGTTTTGTTTTTGTTACAATCTAATTTTCAATATGTTGCACTAAATAAAGTGTTAGTAAAATTTATAGTGTTGGTTTTTTTCTCTCTCTCTTGGTTTTTCTTGAACATGGAGGTGACCCTGTGACCATCCACCTCGTTTTTTTCTAAAGCGAGGTTTCTAAGCTCAGTAGGTATCTTTTTATTCCTTTTTCATTACTCTTAAATGCAGGAAGACACAGTTCCCAGCTAAATATGATGGAGCTGCACTCATGCTTGCAGATGAACTGTTTTCTCTCATCTACTGAACATAATGACTCCCCAAAACACTTTTTTCAGTTTTTACATTTCACACTGCATCTGTATCAGAAGACACATTTCAGTTAGCTAGTTTAAAAATAGTGGATCTACTTTTAGTCTTTGCTGCTATGCTACAGTTACACATTAACAGAGACATTTTTGGTGATTATCAAAAACAAAAAAGAATTCAGTCACACATTAGGTGAACTTCTTGATGTAGCGGAGCTTCAGATAGGCAATGATGAGGAATGTGATCATCATGGCAACCAAAGCTACATGATTCTCCCACAATCCCCAGGGACTGTACTCTATTCCCAGGTAGTCCAGGTGCTGCTCTCCTGTACATCTGAAATAAGGCATGCCAAACTGGTCAGCCATTAGAGAACAAGAATGACTTGTAAACTAACAAAGCACTGCTGGAGTATGTAAGCAGGTCTACTTACGTCTGGCCAGCTGTGTTCACAGTGCAGTTGGTCTTTACTGCCGACACATTGACATCTAGGATGACAGGCTCCTCACAGAATCTCAAACCAACAAATTCATTGATCTTCAAGGCCTGAATGTAAACAGCACATGAAGCACAGATGTAAATGTGTATATATATACCACCGAGTATCACCCCGTTGATAAAAAAAAATGTTAGGCTGTTTGTTTTACAAGTTTTGCTCCATTTTTTTTACATTAGATGATCACTTTAGTTGTAATAATCAGTTCATTATTTCATAAAATCTAGACCTAAAAAAGGTCTCATTTGTGCCCCCCTGTTCCTGGTCAGTGCTCCTGCCTGGCCCCCCATCAAAACTTTTCTAGACCAACCCCTGCATAGATGAAGTATAAACCCCTGTCTACGACCGGCCAACTACTGTGTTAGAGAAGGGTCCTGCCAAAGACAATATTTTTGGCTAAATATGTGCCGATGTGGACCCTTCTTCTCAGGTGAACCATAAACAAACACAACAAGAGAGCAAAGCTGATCAGCTGATCACTGACAATGGGTGTCATGATTCACAGAACAACATGAGCGTAGAGGGAGGAAGCAGCTGCTGCACAAACACTGAGACTACCAGAGATCCTCTAGAGCAGAAATACAGGGAAAATGCAGGTGTGGAACCCTTGCACTGGCATCTACAGTAGTAGTCTTCCAGCAGGACAGCAGTGGGGCCCACAAGAAGTGCTTAGAATGGGATAAAAGAATAACTGTTTCTGAAATTTTTCTAGGTAAGAAATTTCAGTTTTGACTTACTGCGAGACCGTAACGAGGGATGCTGAAGTACTTCAGCCAAGCCAACCAGTCTACAATGCTGGGTAGGTTCACAAGGAGACCTGAAAAAATCTAGAAATAAAACAGAAAATCAATATACAAACCCTATGTCACAGTAGGTGGCTGCACTGAATCACAAGAACATTTTCATATAGAGTGAAGCCTTCATTATCAGTAACCTTGTAATTAAAATTGGCTGCTGTTACTTACTCAGCACACAGATTTGTAAGGTAGCAAACAGTTCAACATTTAGTTTCAGATTCTTAAGGTTCATTTCCACGTGTTTCTGTTACTTTTATTAATAAAGTTATAGCTGTTAAATTCTCTTCCCCAACTTATATGCCACTATGGTGTCTTACCATCATGAAGACAAAGGTGATGGTCATGAAGATGTTGGCGAGAGCCACAACGCTCTGGTCAGCCGAGATGGCCATTGTCATGGCAGTGGCTGTGTATGCCACCAGAGTCACTGTCAGCGTGAAGACAAGAAAAGCCTCGACTGTGGACTTTAGCCCTGAGTAGACAGACAGTTATTAAACTGTATATTGACCTGATTTATGCATCCAGAAGTCAAATACTCAAAAATTTAAATAAACTCATAGATCTGTGAATCTTACCGATCAAAAAATAGACGATAAAGCTGAAAATAACAGATGTGATGGTGCGCATAGTGATGTCAGACAAGATCTTAGAGAAGAAGTACACAGATACTCTGTAGTAGCCACTGATGTACTCGTGCCTGTCACAAGATAACATGTGAATTAATCATTTATTGTTCCGTGATGCTGCGATGCTGCAGCATTGTTTAGCATAGTGACAAACGTCCTGCTTGAGTACATACACAAACAGTTTCCTCTCTATGATGAAGACCTCAGCTGCAGACACAGTGCTAAAACACTGGTTGGTTGTGATGAAGAAGAGGGCACCCATCCTGCAGAAAACCACAAATCAAAATAATCATATCTCTAGTCGATATCTCAAGTCTTCACATCATAACCCACAGATGAAGCAGGTCCAGCTTCAAATAGATGTGGAGGGTATCTCTTATTTAACCTCAGTTCAGGGTGTTCCTCCACAGAGCAAATGAACATAAACAGGGCAGGCTGGATGAGCATGAAATCCTAAATGATCTAGCTGAGGATCCATTAAACAAGGGTTTCTTTTTTCATTAAAAAACAAACAAACAAACAAACAAAAAAAACAGTACTTCTCTTTAATATCATATATATATATTTATAGTGGTGATCCAATCACAATTAACACATTAAGGTGAGATTTTATTAACATTTTGTTAACTGGCTTTTCTGTGGCCCTGATATCTAGTCTGACACTGACATTTTGCCATGTTGTCTGTGCACTGACCCTGAAGTATAATGGCATTAGATCTGATATTCCCCTGAACCACGCACAGAGACAAAGAAGGTGTTCACTAAGTACCAGGTTGCGCCTTACAATATAAAGTAAGAGGATTAACAATGTAGGAATTACTCTTCTTTTCACACTACTTATAAAAAGAAACCACTGACTTAACCTTCACACAAGTCTGCACGATTAAGGACTAAATCTGAAACCTGATTAATTCGGTCAGCACTCAGGTAAGGATTATTGCTGGAACCTCCTGGATACATTCATGTTTGAAAAGGCATAATGCAGTGTTTGTCACATTAAATAAACCCTTGTGTAGGGTAATAGAATATGACTTGAGTGTGTGTTTGACCAGTCCTCTCACCTGTTCTGGATCCCACTCTGGTCATCTTTGACCCTGAAGAAAATGGCTCCTACGATGAGTGCGAGGAAAATGTTGACTCCCAGCTGCATGTATAAATCATAGATTTAGATAACAGAGGCTATGCATCTGTTTAGTTAGTTAGTAGAGTGTTGCCTTCATCAAGGTAACAATGACTAATAATATTTCTTCAAATAATCTCAGAAGATTCTTCACTGTAAGTGACATGCAGTTGTCTTACTGTGTGTATCAGAAAACACAATGCAATATTCAATCCACAAATAATCTTTTACATGACTTGGTTATCACCACACAATGAAACAAAAACACAAATCAGACTAGTCCAAATGGGATGTGACAGTGACATAATTTAGAATTTCATCATTTGTCTTTAGGGATTAATAAAACTCACTTGTTCCAGTGTAGGGTCGGCAGGGGCTGGAGACTATCCAAGCTACTAACAGTCGAGAGGAAGGCACTCACTGGACATCTAGTCCATCGCAGAAGAATTTAGAAACACCAATTAAGCTAACATGTTTGTTTTGGACTGTAAGAGGAAGTTGGGGGTAATGTGAACAGGGACACCATAAACTCCACAATGAAAGGCCCCATCTAAGGTTCGAAATAGAAACCATGCAGCCTGGTTAATTATTTTTTTTAATTGTTTATTATTATTTACATCAAATTAATTTTGTACATTATGTGAATGAAGTGTCAGTTCTTAAAAGTGACACACTCCAAGGAGATAAAGAGGACTATGAAAAGGGATACCCCTGCAACTGATGCACATAAGCTGGTCTAATAATTGAGTTAATATAGTACAAATGTTGCTGAAGTCTGCTGAATCATGTATTTAGATTTTTCAATTAACATTGAAAGTAAACAAAATTGTGCCAGAAAATTTTCTTTTGGAATTTAAGAATTTTTTCATGGTAATTAATATTAGTGCAGGATGTTCCCCATGTTTTTTCTGTTCACGTCGCAGGAACTGACAGTCTTACTTAGCTGGTAAATCGAAGTACTTTTCAAGCATGGAGGGGGAACCTTCTGTAATGTGTTAATTCAGACAGTTTAGGTGAACAGCTGGCTCATGTAAATATATCACCAGAAATGCCCCATAAGAAAAAAATTGCAAAAATTGTTAAACGTGACTCATAACAATCAGTTATTGACATTAACCTTAAGAAACTAAACAAAACACAGGAATGGATTGATAGTAACGCCCAGGTTTGCTTAAACTGGAAAAAATTCTGATGTAATTTTGATTTGCATGGCAACTACTAACAAGCTGTTGCATCGCATCAGAGTCTTGTCTGCTTTGCAAATGCCAGCAGAAATTATTGATAGTATAAAGTTCTCCTGCAGCCCCTCAGTCCCCCAAACTATTTATCCAAAACCTCCCAATCCCTTTGTTTCTATACAGTTGTAAGAGAACTGATGAGAAAAATTAATAGAAACCTATCTTTTTTTTTTTTTTTTTTAACCTCAGAGAAACACACTTCTTAATACTTAAAAGAAAATAAAAAATTGTAGTGCTCAGTGCAGTCATTCTCATGATAGCAGAAAATGCCGTCACTGGGGATCAGGGGTCGATTGTACACAATGCTCCACCTCTAATACTGCTCAAAAGAGTGAGAGCAACAAGTTTTAAGCCCAACATGTACAGATTATGACAGGACTAAGCGGTTCCCAGGGTGAAGGGATAAGCCAGTGAGGTTGAGCCTTTTTCCACCTCATTCCCCTCAGCCCTTCATGTGGAAGCAAGGCAGTGAGGAGGGTTAGGTCATGATGCCATCATGTGATGACTTTCAGACCTAGGCCAAAGGGCTTTTGCCAGATATGATATCAGTTCAGATCTAGGCGCCAAGAGGCAGGAGTGGGGTCACAGCAGTCACCAAAGCGGATTATGGCACCCACGCTGCATAGAGCACCTCTTGTAGGATTATTTTGACTTGTTTAGGGCCAATTAGCTGCTAATAATTCCTAAAGTGAGAAGACATCTAACAGCATTTTGCAGCCATGAGGTGCTAATGAGAGCATTAATCTGACCCCTTCAAAGAGTTGACAAGAAAGGCAGGATTAACTGAAGGTGATAAGAATACAATGTATTTTAACCTGTGACAGAGAGAGAGAGAGAGAGAGAGAGAGAGACAAAGAGAGAGAGAAAAGGTAATTAAGTATTTCTTTATGAAGCTGCTCACCTGTGCTACAGATGTTTGAGGGTTCAACATGAGGTTCTGAAAGGTTCTCTGAAAAACCCATCGTAGTTGATGATAGAAGGAGCTGTTGTAGGTGATGGTGCGAGATTTTGTACGAGATGTACATTCTTTATTCTGGACGATGCGTTTTAGTTCAGCTTGTGTGTCACTGGAGTAACTGCTGTTCCTGTACTCCTCTACAAGATGTTCCTCGATGCTCTGTCTGGTAGTACCGAGCTCCTCAACGGCCAACACTGCAGTGAATAGAAGAGGTTAAGGAGATTTTATCAATGCAAGAGATGCCCAAAATAACTTTGTAAAAGATGTAAACAATTTTTATTTATTTTGCTCTAGTACCAGTACACTACCTGGTGTCCTGCTAACTTCTCTATGCTGGGACTATGAGAGAGACAAATGGGCTGAAAAATAGGCCCAACATGGAACTGGGTGCTACTGGGCTCCACCTGTGTTTCTCCATTAATACTTTAAACCCAGAAGGACCCTGTTTTAGCTTTTGTGTAGCCCATATCAAGTCTATGCATCCATTCATCTTGTCTGTTCTCAGCCTGTCCTTTCAGTACTCCTGCCCCCGACAAAAACCAGTGTGGAAGGTTAACACTGGGCCAATATGGGAGATCATTTTCAGCTCATATATTACCCGTGTACACATGTTGTGTGGGAAGAAGTAAAAATAAATAA
Source organism: Melanotaenia boesemani (assembly GCF_017639745.1). Taxonomy (NCBI): domain Eukaryota; kingdom Metazoa; phylum Chordata; class Actinopteri; order Atheriniformes; family Melanotaeniidae; genus Melanotaenia; species Melanotaenia boesemani. Next base: position 17,399,097 of record NC_055685.1, read on the forward strand.
ACAAATAAAAAGTAAAATAAAATATAATAAATAAAATAAAAAAAGTACAGTCTTGATCTTAGAAAGACTGTTTATGTGATATCGTAATGTGATAGCAAGGTTTGGTTAGGACTGGATGTGGGGGAAAGTCAGAGGATTAATGTCATGATCTGTGGGTTTTTGGTTTAGTTCAGGGGTGGCCAACGTCGGTCCTCAAGAGTCACAATCCTGCATGTTTTCCATGCATCCCTGCACCAACACACCTGACTCAAATTAAATGGCTCCAACAACCTATAAGGATCTTCACAATGACTCATTGTTTTAAGTCAGGTGTGTCGGTGCAGGGATGCATGTAAAACCTGCAGGATTGTACTCTCGAGGACCGACGTTGGCCACTGCTGGTTTAGTTCTTCTTTTTCTATCGTAGTCTGTTCTTTAGTTTCTGGTCTTGACTTTGTGTCCTCTGACTTGTTTTCTGTTTAATTTTGTAAAGTTTATCCCTTGCCTTGTGTATTCTGTTTACTTTACTTCCTGCTCTCCCGAGTCAAGTTGTTTCTTGTTTCTTGTTTGTAATTAGTGCCTCAGTATTTAGGCTCCTGGTTTTCTTTTTTCCTTTGCCAGTTCATTGTGCCAGCTGTGTCATGTTAGTTGTGGTTTGGAGTTATGGTTTCCTTAATAATCCCTTTTGTTTCAGTCAGTTTGTCAAGCCATGTTAGTTTTGCTTTTTGTTAGCTCTGTTCCTAGTGTTTCCTGCTTCTGCAGCGCCTGTGTTTCCGTGAGTCCCACATTTGACTCCTTCAGCCTCGTCTCCTGCTGTCCTGACCAAAGACTAATTGTCCCTGACAATTAGTTTTCTGTGGCACATGTAAAATTCAAACTTGGTCATATGAGACTCCCACTGGCCAGCAACTCACAGTGACATAATAAAATCTTGACACTAATATGATGAAAATTTTATTTTCTTATATTTACCTTTAGTGCCATGCACTTTGGTTGTAGCAGTAAAATCTCCATTTATGACATCCAGAAAGAAGTCAGCTGGGTTGTTGTGGGGCTCACAGGGATAGCCTGTAACAATAATTAAACTGACTGGTTAACACCAACACATATCCAATGCTATAGTCACAAGGTTGGTTTTTTTAGTAGTGTCAACAATATTGTAAAAACTAACATGAACACCTAAAACCTAAAATGCAAGATATGATAATAATATTTGATTTTGTCACCAATATTAGCAAAGTAGTCCAAAGCATTTGGCGCCGGTCCATGGTACACCATTTTACCATTAACCAACAGGGTCAGAGTGTCAAACAGTCTGTAGATCGAGTAACGAGGTTGGTGGATAGATAGGATTATGGTTCTTCCATTATTGGCCATTCTGTTAAACAGACAGAAATCAGAGTTGTTTTATTATTATTAATATTATTATTTTAATACTTGTGGAAAATTCTTTGATTGAAACCTTTTTTAGGGGTTCCACAGGGATCAAACTTTATTATTTTTAATAATTCTTCTAACATGCTCTAAGGCAGAAACCATGATAGTGAGAAAAAAAAGAGAGAGACAACATTAGATTTGATAGTAAACAAAAAATTAAGCTTATGATTTAAAACATTAAGATGCAACAAAAAAACATTTGGCCAAGACACAGTTTAAATATATAATATGTTTACACTCAACAATATTGATTAAAACAAAAATGAATGTACTTATTGCAAGTCAGAAAGCTGGAAATGTTGAGAGACACTGGTTACAGAGGCAACTGAATACCACACTTCAGACTAAAGCATGTATTTCATGAATGCAACCAAAGGTAGAACCAAGAACTTGAAGACTCGTGTCTGAAAACAGCCCATGAAACAAGAAAGATTCAAAGTTTAATACCTTTTCAGCAGCAGCAGGACAGAGTTGGCAGTGCTAGCATCCAGCCCTGTGGTCGGTTCATCCAGAAACAGAACAGCAGGATCAATAATCAGCTCCATACCAATGCTCGTTCTTTTCCTCTCTCCTCCTGAGATTCCCCGGGAAATTTGTGTGCCCACCTTTGGCAAAAAACAAACAAACAAAACAAACAAACAAACAAAAAACACCAAGAAGCCAACATGGTCAGAGATCAATAAATCCATCCTGATTTACCTGCTGCCTTCACACCAATAATGGAGACGACAGACGAACAACCGGTCGTCTTTTACCTTGGAGTCAGCCACTTGGGTGAGACCCAGTTCTGTAATGAGGTGATTGACTCGAGCTTCCTTCTCACTCTGTAGCACAGAGCTGGGGAGCCGGAGTGCTGCAGAAAAACGTAGGTTCTCCCTCACAGTCAGGGTGCCCATAACCACATCTTCCTGGTAGGGAGACAAAAGCTTCATTTTTACATTTAGGTTTACATTCACTGTCTGCTTTATTCCTATAAAACTGTACATTTCCACAGAACTGTGATGCAAACAGCTTGTAACTTGATAGTGTCCAGAACAACAAGACAGTACTGCTGAAACTACTCTACAGTTTTTATATTAACAAGAGTTTACAGGGCAATTATTGATTCAGGGAACAATTATGTCCTTTTTTATGACGTTTAGGAATATATAATGTGTTAGTTTTCAACTTAGCATTTTCTTTTTCTTTCTTTATAGCTTACTTGTCCATTGCCAAACAATGCACACAGAGATGTGGTAGGAAAACACAATGTAAATAGACAAGTTTGTCAGGTCTAGACTGAACTCACTCATTAATGAATTTTTAACTGATAAAGATTTTATCTTTAATTAATTCACCTGGACCACGTAGCCAGAGAGGCACTTGAAGTTTGAAGGCTGCGGTGCTCCGTCTATAAGTACTTCCCCTGAGAGACCTAAAGGATCCTTTCTTGCAGCCAGGATATCCAAGAACCTGTGGAGAAACACAATAAGATAATATTTTAATACGATCCCCACTAATGTGTACTAAAACAATTGTGAATGCATGCCTTTTCTTTTTAGCCTTGTCGCTCTGGGTTTTCTAATATTCACCATACTATTGATGCTTAAATTTTTAGCTAATACATTTTTATTCTTTAACAGTTTAAGAATTTGCCCCCACCATCTCTGAAAAGTCTGTTTTACATTGGACTTCCTGCCTGACTAAACTTGTTGATATTATGCCTGAATGAGCACCTTGGCTCGTCTTCTAAAGCAGTAAATGCAATGGTAATCTAAGTCAGACCAAGGATTATCTACATATAACTCTTAAAAAAGCACAAGTCTGGACAGCATGCGGTCAAAATTTACAGTAGGCAAACACAAGGAGGCAAGGGTGTTAATTTGGTTTATAATCTGATTATCAGAGGAATCTTCTGCTTGTGTAATCAAATATATAAATAATAGAAATATTAAAGATTTTCTATTCCATTGTTTCTCATCACTGAGTATTTTTTGAGCTCAATGAGGATCGAGTTGTAGACTCATCTATGACGTTCACACAAGGTGAACAAGGAGAAAATCACAGTGAAAACAACAAAACCAGATGAAGTGTGAGATCATTTTTCAAAGTATTTCTCCCCAACATTTGACATGTGATTAAAGGGTGGTACTTACGAAGATTTTCCACTTCCAGTCGGCCCAAGAATAGCATTCAATCCAGGTCTCATAACCCCACTACAAAGATTGCACACACACACATACACAAAATTATAAATTAATATTAATACATATTAATTAGTTAAGTCATGATTTCTAATTAACTTTTGCTTCACTGTATCAGCTATGTAAGACAAAGATGACGGATGTGAACAACAATTATTTAAAGTGGTTTGAGGACAAATGCTAAAACTTCAGACATAATTTGTTTTGTTGCACATTAACCAAATTAATTTCCTCCAACATCACTTTTAATGTTCATGAAAAGATTTTTGCAAATGTCTTAGATATTAAATAAATTTAATAAAAGGTGCTCACAAACAACTTGACAAAAAAAAAGAAGAAAGAAAGAAAAAAACACATAAAATCCATTGAGGTCAATTTAAAGCAAACCCCTTGACCTCAAAAAGATCAGTCACACAAAAGTACCACAAAGAGTTGGTGATATAAAATGAAATTAAAAGACTGAATAAAAGCATTGAGATGGATCACCTGATGCTGTTTAATTCGCTTCCCTGGCAAGCTGCTCTTTAATGCATCAGAGAGATTATATGCAAGAACCCATGTGTAATAATATCATATAATTAACAGTTCGGCAGGTAAAAGCCCAAACACTTGTGGGAAATTAATAATTAATTCTTTCATGGGAAATGCAGCCTTTAATACAGCCTACTCATCTTATCTTGCTCTGTACAAGTATACAATGAGCATTATACTGGGAACTTGACATGAAAACTACTGTTCTTGTTGTAATAAATAACCATTCTTAGTAAAAAGTTATTCAATTAGCTAAGTTTTTCTAAAAGTTAACCAACTAAAGTCTACACAAATCATAAATTATTCCAAAGTATTGCTGGCTGTGTACTCAGTTCATTATTCATATGAAGGCAAATATTCCCCCCATTCAAATAACCGTGTAAATGCATATACGTACCACCACTAAGAAAAAATAATACAAGGGACTTATAGTACTCTGTTTCAACATTTACAATATATTTGGATGAATTTCAGTATGAGAGTGATGAGAGAGGGATGGCAGGTGTTGACCGAAAGGGACGATGAAACTAACACGGACAGAAAAATAACCTCACCTTAGGTCCATCAGTATCTCCTTGGGACTTATTGTCCTTTTGCAGAAGAAGCTGCTCATCATGTTGACTTTGTAATGGATGTTGTGGAAGCTCACAACTGAACCACACGGCTGTTGGTTCCAGTCCAAAGCTGTGCCAGTTTGTGACCCGGTAATCCTGTTGGTGCCGCCGTCCTCTATCATGGCAATGTTGATGTGGTTAGCTCTCTCCATCTTTCACAGCTTGTACACTGTCAGGATAAAAAATTAATGGTAAAGTTTATGACCCTACCCACAAAAAACATCAATTTTACTGCACTTTAACTTGCAGTGAATGCTATAGAAGACGTACTCTGACAATACAGCAGCAATACATATGCAAACATACAAAAATCTCTGGTCCAGCAAAACAATCTTGCTCTTAAAATCATGCTTGAAAGAAAATCCAAAAGTATAAGCTAAGAAACAAAAACAAACAAACAAACAAAAAAACATTGCATTTGTATGTATGGTTGTGGTATAGATGTAAGGTTATTATCAGAATATTCTATATTTATTCATTTGTAGTATAATAAATAATGTGACTTCTTCTGGCATCAAACACAGAAGATTAGAGGGCAAATATCTCTTTCATGCAATATTTCTCAGAACTCAGATACATTTTAAAGTTGCCTTATTACAAGTATATAATATAAGCTTTTGAATAATATAAGAAGTATTTCATTAAAATACAGAGGATGTGTTTTAAATGGCCCTACAAGAACAATATTGATAACATGCATTTAGCATCTTTTCACCATATGTGTGAGATTGATGGACAGAGGACAATATATGTGTTAATAAGTGGATGTTATTAAGGTCCTCGGTCATTACAGTACACACCAAGACACAATGACATCATTTATAGAGGTATTTTCAAACAATATTAAACTTCTAAAGATGTGTAAGAAAAATATGTATCATCATGGACATTTATACAAGAAAAGTGAGACTTAAAATGTGTTAATCTAAATATTTTAAAGACATACATGGTTTTACAAGAGGCACACTACAGTCTTTATTATAGTGACATTTTCAATAAATGTATTCCCAAATACTCCATGAGTATGGAAGCTTAGAATGGTCATGCCAAAAATAATCATTACAAGATGTTTATTTTTTATCTTAAAAATATCTTAACACACATAAATAAAATCACAGTAAGTTCATGGAGAATTAAAACAACAAAAACGTGTCTGGCTCATTTGGTCATTTGATCTTTTTCTGAAATAAACTGTAGTATTTTTGTATTGTTTTGTTAGATTGCATGAGATGGACTTCTTTGATATTTATTAATAAATATCAGTAATGAATAAAAGCACCACTTCACTATGACTTTAGGAGTTACAGTCCACCTTGCTCCATTGTCTTATCCCACCACTGTGACATTTTTCATACTCTTGTTTGAATTTATTTCTGCTACTTGCGCTACTGTTATCAGAGTCCTCATTACCACTGAGAACAAATATCCACTGGGATGAAGATGTTTAAGGAATCTGCAGCTATGTCTAATATTAAGTTTTGGAGTGCATACTAGTGCATTTCTAACAAGTCTAAAGCCAAAATTCTATGGCAGACATTTGCCTTAATGTTTCTATTTTAGTGTGAAATCAGATTCAAGAGTACGCTTTGTTTTTGCTCCAGCACTCAACAAATCAAGTAATGTGCGTGCATGTGCTCTTTTGTACATGCAAAATCAAATCACAAAATCCTAATTAAACTAATAGCATGATGTTACAAAATAAAGAAAATGTGTGTTCAAATAACTTACCACTCAGTAAGGACACAACAAGGCAGCTGCTGGAGAGTGACGGAACAGAAAAATAGTGCGGTCTGAATAGCATCAGCTCATGTGGGACATCTACCTTTAACTACAACCCCACTAAGCTGCACAGTGGAGTAACCCTTTACTTACCAATTAACTAGGCTTCAAATTGAGTTGTTTAATCTATGTTCAAAATACTACAGAAGATTTGTATATATAGACCTATCTGTATGAGATAAAGTTAACATATATGGCATCATCCTTGGAAAAATGGATAAAAGCACATTTAAAAAACATTAAACTGACTCAGACTCACTTTTAACTACTATAAAAAAAACAGATTGTATATAATATATGTATAGTCATTATATCTAAAAAGTGAATTTTGCAGTTTCACTGATTTGTCAGTGGTATTAAACACTAAAGTAAAAGTTAGCTTATTCCCTTCTGATATGAACAAATAAAACTAGATTTCACATATTATCTCAATAGCTAGCTAGCTAGCTAATTAGCTGATGCTACATATAGGGAAAAACGTCTGTTAAGTTGTAAAATATTTTTTTTCCAGCATACAGACTGGTCATCCTATTTGGTAACTTAAACCTAAAATTTTTCCAGAGCTGGCTAGCAGGTACTTGATTTTAAGACACACCAGTTTGCTGATATGCAACAAGAAATCACAGTAGCGTTAGCTTCGTAGCATTGTTATAAGGAATTAAAAAGTTTGTTATAAACATTTCAAATGTTCATTTCGTGAATGTGTCGACAAATTTAACCAAATGCTAACATGGTTGATTAAGACAAAAACTATTACTGAAATAGCTTTGGTACAGCACATTTTTTTATACAAACAAACAAAAAAAAGGACAACAAACGTTTGATTTATTGTCTTTAATTGAAGCCTGACAGTCAATTTAGACAAAAACAACTACAAAAAAAAACAACAAAAAAAAAACAAAACAAAAAAAACAAAAAAACAAACAAACAAAAAAAAAACATTCCAATACAAGGAGTATTGTAGATAAAATCACATTTAGGTCCCAGAAGTAGATTCACAGCTACAGTGAGAGTATCTGCAAGGCATTTAAATAAAACACAGTAAAATACTGAACACACATAGACACCTTAAACGGTTGTGGCTGGTATGGGAGGCTGTGTTAAGCACAGAGACAAATCTTTATACTAAAAGCATCTCATTCAAGGAGTAAATTGTATTTACAAATGTTTTAGGAAAAGCTGACTGCTTTACAACATTTGCATTTCCCACAGATTAAACAATGCTGATAAATATTCTGCTGCATTTTCCTAGTATTCACCACCACAAAACAAATAACCCAAACTGAGAACAAAAGCTGGACAGTCCATCCATTCACATTAATTCAGCCAAGTTATACAGCTTAAATATTGCTATTTTGATTGTTTTTTTTTTTTTTAATCATTTAAACAAACATTAGCTCTGTCATACACGGCTCCAGGCTGAACTCTGTGGTGCTACGTTAAAAGGTAGAAACAAGGATTTACATATTATAGTCGAGTTCTTGTTAAAAATTATGTAGCTCTACACAACACAACCACCAATGCAAAGGCATGTGTAGGACATTCAGATATGAGGGATTTTGCCAAGGTGTTAAACAAATAGAACTATGACTTTTACAGAAATATATAAATACAACTATTTACAAAATATACTCTGTACATTTCCATACCCTAAACACTTCTTTCTGCCCTCACAAGATGCATTTCAGATCAGTACAGACATTAATACTTACACAACCTAGAGTGATACTTGACTTACAAGGCTTATGACCATGTAGTTTTTATATAAACGTCCAGTTCAGCCACTGAAATTCTGTTTTGACAGCTTCAATACACTACATCACTTTCAAGGTTTTGCAAACATAAATTTCCTCCTAACCTTCAATTTGTGCAAAAAGGGCATCAAAGTTTTTACTGGTGCTTTGGTACAAAGAAAGATAAGTGTTGCAGTTGTTTGTGAGGAAGTCAGGGACATAAATTTATAAGAGCAACTCTTATATAAAAAAAAAATAGAAGCTTTGAGACTCCAGAACTGACAGTTTTTGAGACTCACTCAATGACTTTTTTTAATTCATGGTACCTAAAATAGAACTTACTTTAAGTTTTTCTTTATATGTATATGTATGTATGTATGTATGTATATATATATACATACATACACACACCCTGCATGCCTAGACACAGGGTAGAATTAATTCAAATGGTTATCAAGTATTCAAATTCAAGTGCTGTATATCCCCATTTTCCTTTATGCATGTACTTGCTTAATGTTAAGTTGTCCAAAAAAAACAAAAACAAAACAGAACAGAACAAAAAGACAAAAAAGACTGCAGACTCGATATTAGTGATATCTGGATTTCAGGTTAACCTCAAGGGAGAAAAACCCCAACATATAATAGAAATATAATGAAAATAATAAAAATATATATTTGGGTGTTATCAGCAGCTAAAAAAATATTTGAATGGCAGGCAGTCAGAATACCAGTCAAACGGCAAAGCAGGCAACACATTTGCCAAGCTTACATGTTATCATGAACTCCTCCCTGCCATTAAAACATTTCTCAGCTTTAAGCACCTTTGAGGTCATTGGCTTTCTAGTTGATTAAACCTTCTATAAAGAGGTTTTTTTTTTTCTTCTCTTGCTTTTTTTTTAAGCTAACATCACAAATTTCATGCTGCTCTAGACATGTTATACCCATTAGGTATCATGGTCTATTCAAGGGCACCAACTGTATTGCACGCTTTAAATGTGTCCGCAGACTGCACGTTTTTGATCCAGCATCTCACTGTCTAGGCCCAGCGGCCACTGGACACAAAACTTCTGCTGAAGGAGAAACTTGGTTCTGAGCTCTTGTGTCTTCCCCAAGCGCCAAACGGCACCACAATGATTGTGCTGTTGTCCTCTGAACCATAATGAAGAGCCTGAGAGAGACAAGGAGCAGAGTGAAAAATCATCAACATATAAACAAAGATCTATTTAAAGATGAGACTAAGTCAACAAGTCTGCAGACTTAATACTGAGTTGAAGCATAAGATGTAGAAAATTTAATCATGTGGTTTGCATGAATTGGCCTGTAATGCTAAAACACACATTTTATATAGGTCATGAACAAAAAAGACTAACATTAAGGTGTCATTTTGAGAAACAAACTACAAATAGACCCAGTAGAGCTTTGGAATTTGTTTTGGTTATTCATTATTTTAAGTGAGTCTTTAGCTGCTGACCACGTGGGTGAATTTGCAGCTAGAGGTTTAAGGCTAAAAGAAAACGAATGTCCTGGCATTCATCAAAATGCTTAAATACAACACTACATTAGTACTAATGCAATGGTAGATGTGCTGAAAACAGAAAGAAACAATTTAAAAGCATGTTTAGTGTATATTAACTCTGAAAGGTTATGTTACTAGTTGGACGTACTACCCCCAGGTGGTGAAAAGAAAAATCAACCCAGGAGTGATGGTTTACAAGCAAACCCGAACTATCCAGGATATTATGTGTATAAGTAACTAAAAGAAAGCAGTTGTCCTCCATTCTACATCAGTGTGTAAAATACTGACTTTCTGCAGTAAAGAAGGATTTCAAATTTTCTGACGATGATGCTGAACAGTAAGTATTCATTGCTCTATAAGGTGGTTGTCAACTCTGCCATCAATCATTTTCATGATGGGCTTACTCTGTGGAGTATGGTTGTTTTACCTGGTCAGATATTCTCTGAGCTGCCTCTTTGGGGTCATGGCACTGGTTGATGACATTGCAGATTTCTTGGCTGTTCATAATGAAGTTAATTCCATCTGTGGTCAGTGCCAGGAATGAGTCGTGGACATGAAGTAGCTGAGGAAAGAACAAACAATACAAATGAGCAGCAGTAATTACTTAAAAGGAATTTGTAAGACAGTAGGCAAAAATATGACGGGGAAACTGCGTCATTCGAAAAGCAGTCAAGCTAAACTTCCGACATAATGAGGCTGAGTCTTTATGTAGGAATTAAAATTTTATTCCACTTATGAACCTACCATTATTCTTTTGGTCTCAGGTTCAGCAATGACTCCCATCTTCTTCAGATCAAAGTCTCCAATACTGCGCGTCATTGCCAACCTGCCGTTGACGTTTGGCTGTCCCAGACTATTCCAGGTGATAAAACCTCCACTCTTCTTTATTCTTAAGACCAGGACAGATGTGGAAAGAAGTGCACACATTAAAAATCAATTCATATAATTTGAGATAGGCTTGTAGTAATGGTGATAACATACGTCAGGGCTACTTATTAATAATGAGGCTGTATCAGGGCAGGTAATGCAATTTTCATTACATACTGCTCAGTACTTGAAAGGATTTCCCATTATCGAAAAGCTCTTTTTCCACACAACAACTTAAAGTACCCATTTAATCACAAAAGCCTACCCTGTCAAAGCGAACCAGCTTTACTTAGATCAATGTACCTTGGAACAGGCCAAGCATTTAAACTGTAGACAATGTTCACTAAGTTAATCTGCTATGGTTGGAATCGAGTTTAATTAATATGCAACCAAAATCCCAACACATTTTACAATATTCAATACTTTGAAAAACTTTAAAGTAACCTCTGAATGTGGCATTACTGTCCTCTTACCACTTACCTGTCTTTCTCATCCTTCCTCTCAGGGGTGTGGTCGACAGTCAGTTTAAGGGCTTTGCCCTTATGGCACAACATGGCACGGCTGTCCCCCACACTGGCAACAACCAACTCGATGCCATCCCTCAGCAGGGCCACGGTGGCAGTGGTTCCAGCATTCAACCCAGGTCCTATAGAGACATGACAGGAACCATCAGAGGTGGAACAAGCTGTAAAGTACAACACACAAGGGCAACAAATTACATGGTGCATTTCACACCTCCAAATCCACACACTAGAACATGAACACATGGGTGGGAAGTCATTTAGCAGACTTAAGAGTGAACTACAGATTACACAGTAAACAACAGAGGAGGCAGTCGTACATGCAGGTTGGACTGTTGCAGCATGGAGTTGAGATCTAAAGCAGTTTAAGCTAAATCTGAATACGTATGTTGAATAGAAAAAGTGTGCTTCTGTGTTTTACAATGACAGCCTCTATTTTGTAAAAGCCATTCTTAAAATCAGACAATCAATTAAATGACTTGAAATGTGAAGGCAAGAACAGTTTCTTTCCAACCATGTGAGTCTAGCAAAAACATGCATATAATCAACACTAAGCTTTAGCTCCTTAAGGGATGAAAAACAACTGAATTTATTTGCTCACATTGGTAGGCCTGCAATACAATCATCTTTCCAAATAAATAAATATAACTGGGTTTATTACCTCTGCCTAGGCAGACATCATGTATTCAGCAGCGTTGGTTTCTCTGTCTGTTTGCAACATAACTCAAAAAGTTATGGACTAAAATAAGGAACAAGTAATTAAATTTTGGGGGTGATCCGGATCACTGTCTGGATCTAGGATTTTTTTTAAAGGATTCTTTACTATGGGGAGATAGGAATCATTTTGCCATTAAAGCATCCAACTCAAAAAGAATACCTACAATTATTGAATAAATAAATAAATAAATAAATGGCTTGGCAGAGGTCTGCACTCTCTGAGTTCTTCTAATTTTAATATTAAACCTGCTGCATCTGGTGTAGCTCTGTGTCTGACAACATACTGTACATCTCATAAACTTGTCACACCAATGTACTGTCTCACAAGAAGCGTTGCATACACTTGGTAAGAGAAGACAAAGAAAGAAAGAGAGAGGATTGAGAGAAAGATAGGGAACCTTCCAGTAGTCCAGGATTTAGGACCCGCTGGACTCTCCTTCAATATCTAGCCTCGTCATCCACACTGGTACCAAGGGCCTCCAGCTCTTAGCTGGGTCAGCAGCTGCCGTAGATAACATGCACACACACACACAGGCATATTGGGACATTTCACACAGCGTGGCCGAAGTACGGCCACATAACAGGTACACTAGCTTTTACATTAACACTTAACCTTAGTCAGAAACAATGGTGCTAAAAAAAAAGACTCAATCTCTTTTGAAGAATTTCTAAACCACTAGGACAAACATGTAAAATGCATTTATTAGGAATTTTTTCTTGCATTTATTTTATTTATTTATTTATTTTTGTCTTTCATGGAATGCTGAAATTATCCTTACTATAGTTGAATTGATTCTGTAAAACAATATGCTTGGCAGACTACAGAAAAAATAAACAGATGGGTAACAAATTAAAGGAAAAAACAACATTAACCATAAAAGAGTGTTGATTAAAACACTACTTCACCCTGTCCAAAAGGTCTTCTACTAGGTTAACATCTGTTGACTGCAGCACAGGATTCACTTAACTTTTACACTGAATAAAACCCTGAATAAAGAGCTCCATATATGTTTTGCTTATCCATGCATGTATTCAGGTTTTTCCTTCAATTTGTTGCCTGTCGGTTTATAAAGATGCCATGTTGTATATACTGAAGCACTAGTGTTTGTTCTATTTGTAGCTGTTTATTGTGCATTAATTATTAAGAAACTTTGGATGAAACGACAGACCTCTAACCAAAACTGCTCAGGTCATGTCAGTTGGGAAATCCAAAGCCTACATAGGATATGTACATTAGATTCAAAGAGAAAAGAAAAAAGTGTCATTACATTAAAACAAATACACGTGTGTTTATGCAGTATATAGTCAAGGACATGTCATGTGACAAAACCTACCATTTGGACAGAAGTGTAAGTGCTTTGCAAAAGCTTTGTCTACTTCAAGAAAGGCTTTCGTTAAAACCAATTCCAGATTGTCTTCATCTGCCAGAAGGTCCCTAAAAGAAAATTTTAAAGAAAATCAATTACATAGCATTTAAGTTCTTCGCCGACCAGTTAATTCCTGTGACAATAACTGTTGCAGACATGTGATAGCAAGATATTTTATGATTTCCTTACTTGATAAATTTGTCCATGTATTTTTCACAGAAGTCAGCAGCCTCTGGTCCACCATGCCCATCAAAAACAGCAAAATAGAGGATATTGCCTGTTATTTGGGAGACTTGAAAGCGGTCTTCATTCTCTTTGCGCTGACCTATGAGGGAGGCACAGCCTACTTTCGATAAACTAACTTTAGGGATAGGCTTGCCATAACGTATGCTGGGGGGCAGAAGGATGGGCTCATCAATGCGATCATCCCAGATACCAAATGAATCCCAAGTAGTAGGGCGGCCACTGCTGTCTGGGTCAAAGCGTGTGTTGCTGTACCGTGTCCCCGAGGGTCCATAAAGTTGTCTGCGGATGACTGTTAACTCTGGGTGGCTGTCTTGCTGGGATGGCAGTGGAACAAGAGCTTTCTGTAAAAGACCACTGCGACCAACATGGGGACCGCTGCACCTGGCCAGGCGCACAAGATGGGCTACTGACATCACCCTCACAGCACAAACACGAGGGCGGAACTGGATCTAGAAGCGGAGTGTTGTGGTTTCCAAACACTAAAGAAAAAAAATGGCTTAATTAGTCTGGAGACAGAACTTTACTGAATCTTAAAAAAAAATAAGATCTATGTTTAAAGAAGGAGGAATCCATTTTGTTTCATTTGAAGAGGTCTGTGTTTTCATTAGTCACAAAGATCTTCAAACTAGAAGTCATCAAGCTAAATTATTTACACTGCTTGTATCTCAGAACATACAGCAAATGAATACAATTAAATATTTAATTATTAAGTTATTATTATTTAGTAAACTACACACACATATTAATAAAATTGAGTATTTTATTATTGATCTATAACTATTTTTTACAATGAAAGTTGGTTAAATCTCCCTTTTTTGCAAGATAAGTGCTGTTTTCTGACATTAGCCTAATGACGGGGTACATGCAGTCCGAATAGACTTAAATTCATACGTTTCAAAACTATGCTGATTGAAGACACTATCTTAGTTTTATTTGTTGGTGAAAATTAAGAAATTCTAGGTATGAAACAGCATCAGCAAAAAATAATAGGATCTTTAAGCTGAGAGATCTATTCCTAACAAAATGGACAACACATAGTCGTGCATCTGGATACACAACGTTGCTGCCGACCAAATTATGCAACTGATTATCATCAAGCTAGCTGCTAATGCTAGCAAGACAGTATCCCTATAACTTATGAGATATCTGACATAGGGCGACACTCTCTTCCAGATACAAGACTTCAAATATCCATAATAAAATGTAAGTTAATATCCAGAGATAAAAATTGACTTATTTGATAACATTTTCGTTTAAAATGATCTAGTAATAGCTAGCCGGACGAACAAGCTATGGGGTTAGCCTAAGCTAGAGATTCGCAGTCTCTTCAACATAATCAAGGCTGCCTCCTCAAAACATGATTTAGAATCGAAAAATCGTACCTCGGGTATTAAGATTGAAAGTATATACTTGAATCCTCTTCTCAGTCTTCAAGGAGCTTAAGTCCTATGAACTGAAAGACAACCGCCACCGCCCTCTTGCTAGTGTTGAACAAACAAGGCCTGTGATGTAACCGCGCCAATCAGCAGGCGCCTCGTTTCACGCCCCACATACAGAGCCCATGATTGGTCAAAGGATAAATTAATGACAGGTGGACAAGCCAATCATTAAGCAGCTACATGGCCCTCCAAAAGACTTGTTGAAATACATAATATGGGCTTTGTTGCTTTAGCAAGTGCTTGAAATGTAAGTTATTTATGTGAAAGTATATGCAACATACTAGATTTTCCTCTCTATATTTTTTTGCTATTCCCTCTCTGTATTCTGGTAATTGTTTTAATGTGACTCAATCCTGTTTACTAAGTGCAGTTGAGATCTCTAGGTAATTTGAAACCTGAATGTTTGCGTAATTTCTCCTTTAACCTTGCTGGAATTTAAGGTTACTTGTGAAGGAATGCAGACCTGTGTCCTGTTTTCACTTTGAAACCTTGAAACCTTTCTCAGAATCTGCATGTTGTAACTGTGCATTAACACTCACAAGATATACATGCAGTATTCAAGACAGATGGAAAGATGGATGGATATTTTATTGATCCTGAAGGAAATTTGGAGACTTAGCAGCACTCACAACAACAACAAATACAAAAAACAAACAACAATAAAGATGAAAATGTGACATTAGATCAGGTAAAAAACTGGAAAACCGTAGGGGAAAAAGCAGGTATATACAAATAAGTAGACAAAATAAGTATAGGCTATAACAAGTCAGATTAAAAGTAACAAAGACACTTTAAGTGACATGTGTCGTTGAAGTAACAAAAAAGTCACAGTCCTATATAATGTCCATAGTACTACATGTAGTGCAGAAGTGCCTCCCTCTCACCACCCTTCCCCATTGTCCTATTACATAGTCTAATAGCCCTGGGCAGGAAGGATTTTCTGAGTCTGTCAGTAGAGCAGCTCAGTGATAGCGTCTTGTTGCTGAACAAGTTCCCGTGTGCTGTGAAATGGGAAAGCAGAGGGTGGCTGACCTCATCAGTGATGGCCAGAAGCTTGTCCAGCGTTCTCCTCTCTCTGGATCTGCCACAACAGACTCCACCTCCATTCCTACCACTGAGTCAGCTTGTTTTATAAGTCTATCCAGTCTGTTTGTGTCCCTCCTCCAGGTGCTCCCTCCACAGCACACCACACCATCGAAAAGAGTGCTGGCAACTACAGACAAGTAAACTATTTGCAACAGTTTTCTGCAGGGGTTAAAAGCTCCTGGCCTCCTCAAGAAGTCCATGCTGGTCTGTCCCTTACTGTAGAAAAATGACAGTGAATTAAATGTTATTTCGGGGACTCTAAACTCTAAACTATTGTTAATTCAGTAGTTTCATAACCTGAGGGGAAAATAAACCGAGGAACATTTATTGCTATATCAGTGGGCAGTTCTCTACCTTTTCTCAAATGGCTTTGAATTAGGGATCTATGTGTGTAAACAAACTACAATCTAACCTTAAGTAAATGTTTAATAAAGCAGTAAATGATTGTCAACATGTTCTCATTCATTCTTTCAAAGAGCGCTTTCAAGTCAGGAGACCTTTTGAAATTCTCTGTCTATCTATCTATCTATCTATCTATCTATCTATCTATCTATCTATCTATCTATCTATCTATCTATCTATCTATCTCTTTAATTTAGTGTATATACTGTATAAAATCACTGGTGGTTCAGTGAGTCCAGACTACATTACCATCATTTAGCACAGTGGTTCCCATATAGGGACAATGTGTGGACATTAATCACAATAGCTCTGAATGTTCAAAGCCTCGGGGACCCCCTTGGGGGGTCCTGGACACAGGTTGGGAACCAATGATTTAGCAGACACTTTTATCCAAAGTGACTTGGATGGGTTGGGTAGGCAGTAAAGTTGGGTCTTGTCTAAAGATCCAACTGGTAAGTGTTAATATTTGTCCTTTGAGGGATTCAAACTCTGGTTTTCCGCATGGGAGATGTATGCCCTGCAAACTGAGCTATTGAGCTGTATGTGGGTTTCTCTCTCAACAACTAACACATCCACAATGCAATGGAACTGAAAGCTACTTTATGCAGTATCTTGCTGCAGGTAAGAAAACAGGTTCTCATTTAATTCAGCACAATTAAAATGAAATGCTGTAAATTAGAATTGAAAATAAATTACTTGTTGGGCCATTTTGAAGCACATTTGGACAGATTTGCATTTTTCAAATTTGCTTCCTTGTTCATATTTTTGTCTATCATTATATGATGAGATTGGAACCTACTTTTCTTTCCCACAATCAACATTACAACATTTTAAATGATGCATTTAAATGACACATTTAAATACACATAAAATTAGTGTAGTATTTTACTCTTTACAGCTCTCACTTATATGATAAAAGCAATAACCCCCAAGTGAAGTAGTACAAAATATATTTCTTGGTGTCAAATCCCTGCCAAAATCCAACAAAGATCCCTGCAAGTTTGATCCTATAATCAAACATTATGATGGTTTTGATACTACTGCTTGCACAATATACACACCAGTAACAGCCCCCCTGACAGTTTGTTTGAACTATTCTTACTATCTTCTATCTATTATTACTTTATACTACACAACTCAGTAATCCACTTTAGTCACATTAGTGTCACCATTTTTGGCTAACATAAACTATCAAAATATGCAGCCATATCTAGAAACTAGCTGCACTTTTGGTAACCCTTATAATAATAATAATGTTAGCAGCCAGTCAAATGTTAGAACATTTTATTCTAATTTGACAACAGCCAGAATATTTAGGTCACATAATCTGATGGGTCACAGAATTTATTGTACATCTGTACTTCCGCTTTAATTAGCCAATCGTCTCTGTCTTGCTTGTGACGTAACCAGCTGAAGCACTTCCTCGTTTGTTTTCCGAGCTGCTCAGTCTAACCTAACCGTCCAAATTTCAGGATGTACATATTAAGGTAAATATACTGCTTTAATTTGACATAAAGCAGCAGCGGCTTTGTTTCGTCCTTGTTTTAAATGCATTGCAGACAGCAGGTAGGTTGCTCTTGGTGAAACACTCGCAGTCATCGTTGCTGTAGCCTGCTATGGTTTGTTAGCTTTGAACTGTAATCGGCTGTCATCAAGCCGTTTATTGATGCTGTTATAAAACTAATTGCAAATGTCGATGGGGACATTTAGCTACGGCTGCATACTTTATGCATAATATCAACACAACACAGGTCAGAAAGCTAACGTAACCTACTTGTCCTAACAAACGAGGATAAAGCGTTTTAGGCTAAATTTAGCTTCTAGCTGAAGGGAATAATAAGTATAATTGTAATATAAAATAACTAGCTTCGCAGTGAGTCAGGACTATTGATGGGTGTTGCATCTCCTTGTATTTTTTAAAATTAATTATTCTGATTAATTTACAACTGTTTCAGTATAAACAAAATATTGTAATAATGACTTCAGGATGGTAAAGTTATGGTTTAAGCAGCAGATAAGCAACCATTTGAATTAGTTTATTAATTGTATGGTTAGGGCTGTCACAGTCATGATGCATAGTTGATAAATGCATCAAAATAATTTCCATTAATAATTCAAGTTTCGTTTTCTATTCTTGTAATGTCATAATACATTATCAATCAGTAGTATTTTTATCTTTGACAGCCACCTTTTTGTTGCAAATCTGAAAAATTACCTTCACCAAATACGCCCGTCATGGATTATTATAAGCACATAATGGAGTTCTTTAAGACAATTGTGATCATGGCTGCAAGATTGTGTAATTATCTCCATTCACCTATTTTCAAACAGCTGGGTGAAACTAACAAAAAAGTATTATTTTCACTTCATTGTTTTCCACCATTCAACATCATTGACAGACTGAAAGAATCCAAGCCCTCACAATGCCTTCTGCTTGGATCCTTTATATTTTTGAGATAGAAAGTTTGTGTAGAAACCTAAAATATAAGAAGACCTATTTTTCTATTTATGCTCCTGTATTCATTTAGAATGAGTAAACAATAAACAGATCAGGACAATTAAATTGTAAATCACGGTTAGTCGTATATCAGTTAATTGTCATGTGTAATTTTTAAAATCCTAATATTCTTGCCTTCCAAAATATTGTGCTTCCCTTTTTTATTTGGGTAAATGTGCCACAGTGATTCTGTAGCGGTTTTCTTTGCAGCTGAATCAGTAGCGTTGATGTTGTTAGATACATGGCTGCTGTCAGTTTAACATTAGTTTTAAATGCCTCAAAATAAATTAAATCACAGTGAAACAATGTTAAACAGTGTGACAATAAAGATGAGTTTGTGACACCAATTTTGGTTTCAAGTATTCTTTTACAGATTTGCATTTTTACTATAATTATGATCATGCAAAATTATTGTTAGTTAAAATAAAATCAGTTTGGGGATGGTGTAGTATGATACGTTACACCTTTATTGTCAGACACTTCTGAAATTTATTTTGCATCACATCAAGATGTTTACACCGTAAATTTTGCTCATTTGCTCATTTATACAAAATATATCATGGACTACACACAGTAAAGGCGACAAGGCTGCATGTTACATCAGTTTCATGTGTAATTTTTGTTTTTAAATGTTACTGATTACCAGACACCTGCATGTCTGTAAATTAAAAGAATTGTTTGTTAAACCAATGGTCTTTAAGTTCCCAAAGTGTTTGCTAACTAATGTTTTTTTTTATGTGATCTGTATAGGATGGTTCCTGCTTTCATTTTAGTTTTGTTTATTATGTCTGGCTAACTCAGTCAGGGACATGCATGTACTATGAGTGGCTGAACATTAAGTCAGGACTGCTTGGAGCTGCTTAAGCCAGGATTACACTGCAAGGGTTTATTTAAACACACTGTCTGTTCCTCTGTTACTGTGCTTACATCATTCTAAGCATAGCCTCCTGTAAATCCAATGCCTAATTCATTATTTAAACATTGTCAGGATTTATAAAAGGAGCATAATGATCATGATGCAATTCTAATGAAAGTGATGATGTAGTCCTACTGCTGTTGTTTTTTTTCAGGGTGGAAATCTACATGAAAAGGAGAAAGCGGTGCTTCTCTCAGGCTTGAACATTTCTGTCTTCCTCCATCTGGCCGTCACACTCTCTGCCTCTTCAGATTGGTGCTCACTTTCTCTCGCTTCACCCTCATGCTGTGCTGGGGGAATGCCAAGTGTGGGCAGCTGGGTATTGGTGTGGAGAGGAACCCTGTGTTCGAGCCGAGGAACTGTCATGTGTTCAGTGGCAGGGGACTGAAAGAGGTCGTCTGTGGAGGGCAACACACGCTGTTCCTGCTGCATGATGGCAGTGTGTACACATGTGGCTCGAACAACTGTGGACAGCTGGGCCACGACAAAGCTGGGAGCTCCCCAGGTAAGCTGGGTTGTTTGTGAGGAGTGCCCCTGTTGGTGGCAGTTAAGCTGGGGGCTCAAATAAGTAGTGTTTTATGTAAATATTCATCCATATTTCAACAAACCTAGGACTTGGCATGTCATTGCCCAGAGTTGGTATAATAGTCATATGAGCATTTCCTCAAAATTGTGTAGTTTTAGGGTATGTTATGAGTCCTCGCAGACCCTGAGGTTCTCTGTTAACTGTTCCTAAAGTCAGGACTAAAAGCTATGGCGTGGCCTCGTTTCCTTATTACAGTCCTCGTATGTGGAACATCCTGCCAGAGGACCTTTAGGGCTGCAGAGACTGTCCATGTTTTTTAAAAGAGGCTCAAGACCAAACTTTTTAGCTTAGCTTTTAATTTTATTTTAATTAATTAATTTATTTTTGTGCTTTAGTATTTTATTTTATTTTATTTATTTATTATTTTATTCTTGTCA
The DNA here is from genome assembly GCF_017639745.1 of Melanotaenia boesemani. Classification (NCBI taxonomy): domain Eukaryota; kingdom Metazoa; phylum Chordata; class Actinopteri; order Atheriniformes; family Melanotaeniidae; genus Melanotaenia; species Melanotaenia boesemani. Next base: position 17,419,890 of record NC_055685.1, read on the forward strand.
CTTTTATCTATTCTTATTGTTTTTATTTATTTTTTTTTATCCTTGTTTTAACATTTTTAACATTTTAATTTTTTCCTCATGGGGATCCTCCACACCGGGGGTTTTTCCTGCTCGGTATGCTTGGGTGTTGCCATGGGGATTGTCCTTCTCTGGGTGGATGGGGGTCCTGCACTGCAGCCCTATGGCTTCGGTGCGGGCTCTGACCTGCCCTGATTTGGAAGGTTCTGATGGTGGCACCCTCTGTGGCCATGGGTAGGCTGGCTCCTGATGTGGACGGATGTGTTTTTCCTCACAGCAGCGTAAAGCCAGAGGTTTACTTTTACACCTACATTCAGTTAAGAGACAGAAATTAGCAGCTGCTGTTCTTGTATGTGAAGAATAGGGAGGGAGAGAGAGCTGGTGTGTGTGTGTGTGAAAGGGATTAAGGTTAGGTGTATGGAGGCTTATTTGATTTTTATTGTATATTACAATGTATAAATAGTTTTTTTTTTTAAATTGTATTTATGATGTAAAGCACTATGTGTTGCATGCAAATCGCTTTATAAATAAAGTTTGATTTGATTTAGTGATTTGAAACTGAAATGCCTTCTGCAGTTCCCAGCAAGTCCAGGTTCTGTTTTGTCTTTGCATGCAATGAAAAACCCGGATGACAGAAGCATAAAACAAACATAAAGCAACAGGAATTTGACATAGATATGCATCTTGGTTCAAAGTAGAACACAGTGGTAGAAAATACAGTAGATAATGTTTGGTATGTGTTGATATCACACTTGTAGATGTTTGAGTGGGCTGTCACATTGTTAAGGCATGTGCGTGAGCCTGTAAAACACAAAAAAAACAACAATGAGTGAAACTTGAAGGAATAAACAGACCTCTTTTCAAAAGGTAGTCCTTGCATACAAAAAGGTAAAAACTGCTGTCATGATGACACTGCATTAGCAGTGACTTTGACTTATTTTTTTCTTGATCTTTTTAAAGTTGTAAAAATGTGTATTGTTAAAAATATTTTTTCAGTTTATTTGGCATATCTTTGGTTTGTCTAATGCTATAAACCTTCTTTGTTAAACCAAACCAAAGGAAACCACACAGGAAAGAAACTAAAGCAGCAGCTGCTTAGTTTCTAATTCCCTGCTGCATTTTTTTTTTTGTTTGTGTGTGTATTATAAGCTCCTTGTCTGATCTCTTGTAGTGTTGTTGTGTGCAAAGCACCTGTATTCTTTCCAGGCTGATTTAAGTTTGAGCTGTTGAAAATTTCTTACACAGACTGGGTCTGAGTGGCCTGCGTGAAGGCCTTCTACAGAAATATTTAAGGACAAAAAAAGCTAAGAAAAATGTCTCAAATAAGTTCAATCTCTACTTCTGGGATAGTGTGAAATCTGTTCTCTTCTTTCACAGAGCTGGTGGTCGCTCTGGATACTCAGAAGATAACAATGGCGTCGTGTGGTCGCACCCATTCGATGGCAGTGAATGAGCAGGGTCAGGTGTTTGCATGGGGAACTGGTGAAGGGGGACAGCTCGGCCTGGGGACTGTAGAGACATCTGTTAGAATCCCAAGGTGATTGCGTAGCACATTGTTAAGGAGTTGAATTTTTCATCCTAAAGCAGATGCATTGCTTGATAATGGGCAGTCCTGATGTCCACTGACACCTGAAACACATACATGTGAATCCGGCCTACAAGGACAGAGATGTCCAAACATAGTTTTTGCATAAGACCAAAAGACCTACTTCTTAACACAATGGCCATGTCCATCTTATGAGTCCACTTGGTTATGGACACCTTATAACTCTTACAAAGTTCCTATTAATGTAAAAAAGAAAAACAACCCTTTATTCACATGTTACAGTAGCTTGTGTGTAGAAATTCTTCCAAGCAAGCTGGAACAACTGATCTCCTCAAATGTTTTTTAAATTTTAAAAAACGGTAGTGTAACCCAATGGTAAACATGCTCTTGTCCCAGCTTCCTGGAAATGTGTTATTCATTGTTGTAGTTAATTCCAGCCTTTTGGTTGATCAGCAGCTTGGATGAGAAATGTTTATTAAGTTAACTTTTGTTCTGTTCTCTAGGTTGGTTAAAAGGTTATGTGATCACAGCATCTCCCAAGTAATGTGCGGGAACCAGCACTGCATCGCGCTTGCTAGAGGTGTGTAAGACATAGTCTCTAAGTAACACAGAAGCTCTGCTCACATCATGAATCTTGTATGGATATCCCAACTGTGTTCACATTCATGATAAAATGGATGGCACCACATAATCTCTTGAATTTACTTCTGTCATCCTTTGTTTTTTGCTTTTTTTTTGTGTGGGATGCTTTGACCACTGGGTCAAGGATAAAATATGAAGAAAAAAACCCCAGGTTGATTCATCCAGATGAAGGCCACATGCCGAAGCGCATTCTGTCTTTTGTGTAAAGGATGAACATATGTTTAAGTATATAGATCATTAACCTCTCTGCGTGGCTTCTCTCTTAGATGGCCAGCTGTTCACATGGGGCCAGAACACCAATGGCCAGCTTGGTCTGGGGAAAGGAGAACCCAGCAAGCTGTCCCCTCATCCTCTGAAGTCTCTGGCAGGGATTCCTCTGGCACAAATAACTGCAGGAGGAGACCACAGTTTTGCACTCTCCTTGTCTGGGGCTGTATTTGGCTGGGGAAAAAACAGAGCTGGACAGCTGGGTCTTAATGATAAACAAGGTGAGAATTAGCTGGTTAGAAATCATGTGCACCATGTGTTTTAAAGAGACAAATGATTCTGCATCAGACAGAGCAATGTTTTTGCTAGTGTATGTTCACACATGAGAAATGTACAAATAGAAATAAGAGATTACTGATTGGAAGTTATAAGTAAGACTGTGAAACAATGGCCAGTGTTTCACTGGCTTCACCCACAACATAAAGTGCTTTTTAAAATCTTGTCTTTATGCCATAACTTGAGAATTTGGGCAAGAAACCTCTGATTTACAAGTAAAAAAAAAACAAAAGCCCTCTTTGGTGTTCTTTAATTCTATTGTTTTCTAATATGGGGCTTTTAAATGATGACATCTTGAGTAGTAAAATTTTAGCTACGTTAGAAGCACTTTGATGCTTTCTTCACGCCAGAAGTTTCAATGTCCCTCTTATTTGGGGAAATACATAAACTAGTAGTCTGTCTTGATTGTTGTTTCCGCCATCAGATCGTGCCGTCCCCTGCCACATCAAATTTTTGAGGTCTCAGAAGGTTGTTTATATCAGCTGTGGAGATGAACATACTGCAGCGCTCACAAAGGTATGAAGTTTGCTCAACTCTTTGCAGTGAGGTTCACATTTGCCCAGCATATTTTGCAGCATTTTATTGTTTTACAGAATACACTTTAAGGTGATATTATTTTAACCAACTGCAGAACAATGCAAAAAAAATGCTGTCACTAAAAAGAAAATTATTGTAGTAATCTGATTGTGTCTGTAACAGGATGGAGGCTTGTTTACGTTTGGTGATGGATCATGGGGCCAGCTAGGTCATGGCTCCACCAATAATGAACTTTTACCAAGACGAGTCCTGGAGCTTATGGGTACTGAGGTGTCCCAGATCACCTGTGGCAGGTAGTTTGTTCTTAAACTACATAAGAGTGTTTGACCCAATGAGTTCAGTGCTTATTAATATTAAACTGTGTTGAGTCTGATGCACATTAAGCTCTCAGGTCATTTTTAAGGTCACAGTTAGTGATGGTGCTTCATTTTAGTGCAATTCAGCTTTATCTGTATAACTTCAATTCAGAACAAAATTATCTAAGGTACTTTACAGACATCAAATTCAAATTAATTCATTATGAGCCCGTTAAAATAAATTTACATGGGTCCAGTTTATAATAATATTAACTTTATTAATCCCGATTGGGAAATTCAGCTCTGCATTCGACCCATAACTAGATGTACTAAAGAGCAGTGGGCGGCCATGTTTTGGCACCTGGGGAGTAGTTGGGAGGGGTTAAGGGCCTTGCTCAAGGACTCACGGTGGTTCACTGATGGCACTTTGGGGACTTGAACCTGGGTTTCCCAGACCCAAGTCCACCTCTGTAACTGCTAGGTATCTCCCAAAAAACTGTGGTCATATAAGCCAATTTATAAAGAATAATAGCCAAGTCTAATAAAAGTCTCTGGCAGAGCAGGCTCAGGGATGGCGGCCATCTTGCTTGACTTGTTGGGGATGGAAAAGACGGAAGAGGAATCAACAAGCACTGCAATTTTTAGCCACTTGATGAGGTAGAAGGAAGGAAATATGACTTAATTACACCAATAATGTCATATATTTATTCATGGAACATAACTAGCAAAGAGACAAAAAAGAGTGCCCAGTGCATCATGGTACATCCCTTAGAAGTCTATGCTGATGGCAGCATAACTCAAGGGATGGCTAAACCACCCCTAGCTGTAATGTTCATTAAAAGGGAAAGTTTTAAGGCTAATCTTAATGGTAGAGATGGCGTCCTTTTCCAAAACCCAAACTGGGAGCTGGTTCCATAAGAGAGGGACCCAAAGGTTCTGCCTCCCATTCTACTTTTAGAGTCACAAGTAAGCCTGCTGTCTGAGTGCCAAGTGCTCTGTTGGGAAAATATGAAACTATGAGATCTTTGATAAACTGTACTGTGGAGTTTGGTCATAAAGAGCTTTATATGTGAGGAAAACATTTTGGATCAGATGGAAGCTTCTCAGAGCAGCCCAGTAATTAGGAACTGCAGTGGTATGTAATGTTGTTGCTGACTTGAAACCACAGACTGGGAGACATCAACAGTGTTGAACAAAGTTTATAACAAACCACTATGTTTGTTGATTGATAAAACTTTTTTCCCATTTTTCCCATCATGTTACAATTCATGTTATATTTTCAGTGGGGTCAGTGCCCTTCTAATTAGTTATTTCATTCTGCATTTCTGTTGGTTGACTTGTAGATGAATGTAGTAGTAGTAGACATCACATTTAGAGATTACAGATTTGTTACGCTATCAGAGTTTTGCTCCAGGCTGTCTTTATCCACATCACTTTTTCATGGTACAATTTAAAGATGTTCTGTTTCTTTAAGGTTGCATTGGTTTTAACCCAGGAGGGGACATTTATTGTTTCGTCAGCCTTCTTAATGATTGTTCTCTCTATCTGAAGCCACCAAATATTCCAAAAGCACTGGTTAAAATATGATTAACTAATAGATGTTGTGCTTTGTATAAATGAGAAAAGACAGCAGATATCCAACTATTAAACTGGTTACTGTCTGCATCTCTGCATGCTAAATCTTGCATTTCCTTTTGCCAGGCACCATACGCTGGCATTCGTACCATCCTCTGGCATGGTGTATGCGTTTGGGTGTAACAGCCATGGCCAGCTAGGTACAGGAATGATGGGAGATTCGAGAAGCCCATTTCCTGTCAAAACCAGTTACCTGACTGGAAATGTCCAGGGGACAGGTGAGCAGAAGTCTTGCTGCTCTGCCTGTATATGATGAGGGCTAAAGTTCATCTTGATGATACCTGGCTATCACTTGTGATGTTTCTTGTAATGTCTTCTGATTGCTCTTATTCTTTTGGCTGTGGAGTTGGGGAAGGTGGGGGAGAAAGACCTTGGGGTTTAAGCTGTAAATGGAGGTTGTGTGTTATATGACATAATTATCATGCAACTGGAAGACCCTTTTTACTGTTTCCTTAAAAAGTGATAACGTTTAGATGGGACTTCATATATTAGCAGTCCTTTCAGTATTTTTTACCCTAGAAAATGTGCACATAAGTACTTTTAATTCCATTGGTTGATAATGAAATGTCCTATTACACTGTAAAAAAAGGTTAAGTGAACTTAAAATAGCAAGGCAACCAGCTGCAAAGATTTTCTCAGTAAACTCAACTTCTGCTGTTGTGTGACCCTAAATGAAGATGTTAGCTCAAAATATAGTCTTGAATTTAACAGTCTATTTACGGTCTATTTAAGTCTGAGCTGAAACAACTCATGAACAGCTTATGTTTACATATTGCCTCAGCTTAGTTGCAACATTAAATTTGAATAGTAGTTTCTAAGAGTCAAACAGTCATTCATGCTCTTAGATGCAACATGCACTCGCTACACAGAAAGGCCAAAGCTTGAACTAGAATCCTTCTTTCTTTCATAATCACAGGCTATTTCAAAGCCATAATCAATGATATCAGTTACCAAACTGCCCTTTAGGACTTTAACCCTGACTGAGTTCATGAACACCCTTCAACTACCTCAGAAGTGTACTTCAAGTCCTTTGGATATTCCAGGTTTAGAGCATGTGCAAGGCAAACCTGTACCCAAAGGGGTGTAAGAATTCTTTAATCTAGACTTTTTGGGCGGTGCAATGGTTAACACCATTGCCTCATAGTGAGAAGTTTTCTGGTTTAACCCTCTGCCTTTCTGCGTGAATGATTGTGTCTCTGTGTTGGCCCTGTGTTGGACTGGTGACCTCTGGGGTGTACCCTGCCTCTCAACTAATAGCTGCTGGGATAGACTCCAGCCCCCATTAAGTAAATCTTAATCGAAGTATTAAGTTTGACAAACTGGAGACTATTATTCATATTTACTCACAAATTTAAGTTGAGGCAACTTGTGAACATAAGTTACCTCTTTTTTTTTTTCAAAGAATTTTTACAATTTCACGACATGAGTTGTTTTAGCTCACCATTTTAGCATTTTTCTTTTCTTTTTTTTTAAAGCGTGGCTGACCAGGCTTCTCCGCTTTACTGTCACTTTGACTTTCTGATATGGTTGTTTTATAAAGAAGCCTGTCCAGACTGCTGGCAAAATAAACATAGTTGAAAGAGGATTATCTTTAAGGATGTTTATAACACAAACAAAGCAGTCCTAATTTACACTGCACAATGTACGAGATTTACTAAAAATAAAATCTTGACGTGACAGTGGCTGTTCCTCAAAGGTAAGCATGTTTCTTTGGGAGGATGTGTCTCTAAGCTGTTTCCTCTTGAGGTTAGTTAACAGTTAAATTCTTGCTTTATAGGAAAAAAAAAACCTAAACAAAACACAGTAGTTTAGTCCTCACAAGTGGACATAAATCATACTACCAGTCCCACTATTATACCCAACACACACATACAGCAGCCAAAAAAATTATCAGGTCTTTTCATCCTTGCAAAAACAATGGCAAAAAAACACAGTTAAAAGAAACAAACAAAATAATTCCATGCATATCGAGTCAACCTCAGGTTAGTTTATGGGTGCTAAGAGAAGCAGGTCCATCAGATTTTATAAAGTGGCATCCCAGAAATGTTACTTTTA